>NC_141023.1:49917500-50107500 GCF_052040795.2 Danio rerio | reverse complement strand
TTCCGGTTCTTTATACTTTAATAAATGCATCAGAGCAAACCATTTTTGTTGCTTTTTACTGCAAAAGGTAAAAAAACGAAAGTATAACTATTGTTCTGATCCATAGTTATAGAGATGTAGAATTTAAAGTTGTTATTTCTTTTTTTAATAACACAATAATATTAACCACAGTTCTGTTATGAGAACTTCTGGAGAAATTAAGGCTCAATCCCAATACTATTTTTGTACCCCTTCCCCTCAGCCCTTAAAAACGAGTGTACAAGGGAAGGGCTTCACAGTGCAAGGCACTGTACAGGGGAAATTCACCCCTAACGCCCCATTCACACGGGGCATCAGATTCAACGCTTCCCATTCAATTTGAATGGGTAAAGTTAATTGTTGCCGAACTGCATTGTGGAGCCGTCGGCGCCGCTTCAGTGGTGGTGCTCGCTGCAGAAGTTGGGACTTGCGCAACTTTTTAAGCGCTGATGGAAGCATCAGCCAATCAGATCGCTGAATGCAATTGCATCAGCTCAGACAGAAGCCGATTGCTGACTAATTTCATTGGCTGAGGGTGTTAAGACGATCGCTTCAACCCCAACTTCAGCCACACCCTTTGTCAAACGTTGATGCTGAAGCCCCGTGTGAATGGGCCGTAAGAATTGGGACAGCACTACAGCACCTGCACACGTCACCATTTGTCATCGCGATTCGAATGAGATAAGACGATCGCGACTGCTAAAGTTATCCCAGATGTGTTATTTTTTTGGTATTTATCTTGAGGAAATCACTGAAGGCGTATATTATGTTATCATAATGATATGATGTGGAAATAAGATTGTAATACTGTGCATTTACACAGTGGCCATATTCATCTATGTAAACACACCAAAAACAACATTAACATTATAGCAGACGCTGTAAAATCCCATTTCCAGCCACTAGACTTATCTGACAGGGTATTCGAGTGTCATCGAGTGTCAGAATGTTGTGGGACTGCTATACAGGAGTTATGATTATGTATTATAAATCCAAAAATTTCGTTTTTTTTTTTTTAACATGACAGTAAATAACGAAAGTGGTTATGAATATATTAAAACATGTTTGTTTGTTGTAAAAAATTGCAATGACGAAAAATACTAATTTGTTGATTTCCTTATTTCCGGGTGTAACTATTCTGCCGTTATGGCTGGTGTATTCTGGGAAATTTTTTTACGCCTTGGTTTCGACCCCTTGGTGTGGTCCTGAAAAATCTTTATTCAAAGGGCTATTTTACCCCTTTCCCTTAGCCCTACGCCTTCAACTAAAAATAATTTGGAAACCCCTTCACGGGAACAGGCAAAATACTAAGGGGAAGGGCTAAAAGGTAGAATTGAGATTGGGCCTAAGTATGGTTATGAATATGAATATGCAATGTTGATATGTTTGGTTTTGGCAGAAGAGATCTGCTATGCTGCTGCTGCTTAGACTATTGCTGCTGCCAACAACGTAACACTTATGAACACCAGTAGTAAATCTATACACAGGTGGAGCTGGGGTGGAGGGAGGGGGGTCTCTGAAAACTGGCTTCAGTATGTTAAAGCACATGACAATAAGGTATATAAATGTTGAGGAGCAAGCTCATTAGCTGCTGAAGTGACATCAACTTATCACATATGCCATTTTTTTGATTATATCATGGGAAGCCGATTGGATAGGATCTATCAGTCCTATATTTCAGTTTCATGACAGAACTTTGTATACATATTTTTTATTTAATGTAGTTTATGTTATAATAAAATCTTCAAGACTATACTAATAAGTAAAACATTAAAAAAAAGTATATATACATATATATATATATATATATATATATATATATATATATATATATATATATATATATATATATATATAGAAAGTAAGAAAGATATATATAGATATAAGAAAGTAGAGTCATATAGGCCTATATTGTATCACAATATTTAATTTAAAAACTAGTAAGAATGATTACTCATAGCAACTAATAAATTGAACTATAATTTTTCAGATTTCTCGATACACAAAACTTTTGATTTGAATTGTTTCACTTACGGAGGGAAGATGCTCAGTAGCTCCTCATGGTGGGGAATGTGAGGTACTGCAGGATCTGTGCCATGGAGCAGGCGCAGAAAAACAGTGCCAGCATGGGCCCTGTAGCGGTCGATCTTCTCCGCAGCCTGCTGGGCCAGGCAACACATCATGCGCAGGACACTACAGACAACGGGGAACATATCAGTCCTGTCAGAGCTAATTGCAAAGGTAGAGATGTACAGTAAATATTTGATACCTCTAGAATTTGTATTTGGAGTTTTGACTCAAAATGGGGCACTGATTATACCATGTAGCTTATCAAATGTGCAAGTAAAAAAAAAATAATAATAATTGTGTGTCACTTTAAATGCAAATGAGTTACAGCTTTACATTGGAAGTTGGAGCCTTTATATGCTTTTCTGACACACCAGAAAATATCCAACAAGCAAGTTTCATTAAGCCAAAACTTCAGAAATTACAAGCTGACATGTCACTGCTCTATCCTGTTGTGCTGGCCCTAGCAAATAAACATTAAACTAAGTACAATTCTGTCATTTTTTTTAGCAAGCAAAAAAATGCATTTATGAATTATACTGACGGTGCTACTTTTTTGGATAAATCTACCAACACAGTTCGGAACTCTGCGAATATAGTACATAGTAACATTTGCAAAGATCGATCACAGAGAGATTTTAAAGAGTCAAAGGTGGTCAAACACCACCTCATCATGCCACGTCTTTTTTATGAGTTTACATACAGAAGCAGATCTATTCAGCTGTTGTCCGTGGAAAATAGAAAACAATGTAAAGATGACATAACCTCGTGGAGGAGGCTGTTCATCAGATGTTTAAGAAACGGTTATTCTCTCACAGCCGCCTTTGTTGTTGTGTTTAAAGCTACATGCGAGCAGTGTGACGCATTTATAACCATACTTACTGCAGTGGAAAAATGTCACTTAGCTAGGGATGTCCCGATCCGATATTGATATCGAAAGTAGGTCTGATATCAGTCCAAAAAAACTCTTTTAGGTTGCATTTACACTACAGATCTTGATGGTCAATTCCGATTTTGTGACTGTATCTGATTTTTTTGATGACATCATCTTTTTAAAGTGACTGGTATGTGATGGTCTGCATTTACACAGCACACGGCAAAGGCGCAATGAGCAGGTAAAAAACAGAGCGGGCGCTGACTAACAGCTGATAATTAAAGAGTGCTCTTTTCTCTATGTATGCAATCTGTTCGCAGCTTTTGACAAGCTGTTTTAGTATAGTTTATGACAGAAAAGTTCTCATTTGTCCATCTTCTTTTGATATATAGGCTTTTTTTTTAAACCTTTAGCCCTCTTAATGTAATGTCCATGGCTTGATTTATGCATGTGATGTAGCTATGCACTAGTTTTATATTAGTTTATATTGGTTACGTGGCGGACATTGCCGACATTGGTCACATCACAGTTACTTGATCGCCCAAAATTTAACCCACATGCAGCAAAATGAGTATAAAACAGACGTCTTCGGAAAGTTTCTTTGCTAAGAGGAAAAGGCCCAGTGAAGGAACAACGAACTGCCAAGGTATGGATTCGCAACCCATTTGTAGGGTCAGATGGAATCTGCGAACATTTTTCGCTATTTCTGCGCAGAATTGTGTTAAAAATCTGCGGATTTATGCAGAATTATTTTGTGAGTATCATAACTAAAATCTTAATATATGAAATAAAAAATATTACCTTTTTTACTTTTATTTAATGTTTACAATGCAAATCCAATTAAATCCACTTGATTTGGTAAACAAACCAAGTCTCTCTGATATCTACTAAAAGACAGAAAATATTACTTTAAAAACTGCATTGTAAATTAATCATATGAATATATTCACATTAGTCAATATTATGACTGTAATTAATTGAAAAACTGAAAAAATGACACACATTTACACAAGTAAATAAACAGAATCAATGATGCTAAAAATCTGCGGAATTCTGCGCGCACAGATTCTGTGTGGGCCTACTCATTTGTCAACAAATCAGGTGAATCCACTATAGATGTGGAAGAAGATCAACTAATGGAGATCACAAATGACGGCCCACAAGCAGTGCTCAAGCCAATGAACCCCACTAGCGCACCGCAAGTCCCGTGACAAGAACTGACTGATCAGCGGCAGCTTGTATGGAATATTCACATTTTGGAAAGACTAATTTTCTCAGACAAACACAGAACACACAAACACTGCAGTGCTTTGTAATTTTCTCCATACATAAAATTTGTATAAGAGCGACAGCAATGCTTTGTCAGCTTGTCATCCTCTAAGAAAACAATTGATGGTTGCCTAGCAACCTACAAAACTTGAAAATTGTCAATTGTCAAGCGTTGACCCCACCGAGGTGATAAAAAAGGTTGAGGACCACTGATCTAGCTGACCAAAAATGGACAAATTTGTAATCCGTCCTCCACAAAAAAGACAGTCTCACTCATTCTCCTCGCAGCATTCCTCACCCTAATTAATAGAGTATAACAATTAACATGTAAGTATTAAATTGTAAGAGACTACATTATTTTTTTCCCAAACACACTAGTGTGAATACTGATTTTTGTTATTGAATTTTAAATAGGGTTAATTTAAAGTTTTGCTTTTATATTTTACATTAGGCTATTGTTTGTGCATAAACATATCTAGATATAACAAAAAATTTTGGGAAAAATTTTTTATAAAAAAAAAGGTTGGGAACTACTGTCCTAAAGCTTCATGAGCAAAGTGAGGAGTTACTTCATTTTACATCCAAAAGTGAAGACAAATTTTACACACTCAACAAAGCATGCATAGACACAAGTGCGAGCAACTGATGGCATGTTATCAGCTCCAAACAGGTACTGTTTACTAACAGACTGACAGTGGCAAATATTGGCCTGCCATATGTAATGCAGCATTTTAGGCAATTTTCGCCTAAAGTATGTTTTTGGCAACATGGTTGTTGTGTTATGTAGCCTTAGATTACTCAGATTATCATAATCAGTCCCTCCAGGATTTTGCAGTTCAGTGTTTTTTTTTTTTTTTTTTGCAAACAATGCCAGAAGTTTTGAGAAAAAAAAGTAATAGCAAAATCAGTCATTTTAGGCAAAAAACAAAAATATCTCAACAAATAAAAATACATTTTTAAAAAAGGTCCCACAAAATCCTAGAAGAATCCTGATCGTATGTAAATGTAGGGGAGGTTGTGGAACCTGGAAATTATTATCGTTTATAATTCATTGGGATTATAATGGCTGCATTTTTCTCATTATAGGCCGGTTGTTTACACACATTTTGGATAATACAGTAGGTCCCCTCTAAGGGCAACTGATATCAACTCACAGGTCAGAGGAGAGCAGCTCTGGAGCCGATGCCACCACCAGCAATGTCACGTCCATGAGGCTGCTCATCGCTGCCGCTCGCACCCTGAAACACAGAGTCACACTGCCAAACTGCTCCTACATAACCACACGATAGATGCTTCAAATATTTGTTGATGCTGTTAGTCATGAAGGCATTAAAGATTGTTGCACATGTTGCTTGTTGACATTTTCAGCATTATGCTGAGGGTTTGCTGCGCCTGAAGGCACCTGTGAGGAATGTCAGGAATGCATCACTCCTGGGGGCAGTAAAAGCAGGCTGTGGATATATATTTTTGGGAAATATAATCTACCGTTTTTGGTAAAATCGTATTAATGAAAGTTCTGGACAAACTCACAAATCTAAGTCAAATTGAAGTGAAACTTAAGTATTATTGTATTAAATATAATAAATATTAAACATAAATATTTGTCTGATTTATTTATTTTTAACCAATGAGAGTCAACAGGAAAGAAATAACCTACAAACAATGCAAATATAATTTTATTTGTTTTCTTATTTATTAAACTAATTAGCACCGTAATATTTTTACAAAGTAGCATATCATTATTATTATTTTGAATAATAATATCATTAATAATAATAATGATAATAATGATAATAATAATAATAATAATAATACTAACACTAATATCAACAAAATTAATAATAATATAATTATTGTTAATATACTACTACTACTAGTACTATAACAATAATAATAATAACAATAATATTAATCACAGTTGTTGTTGTTGTTAATAATAATAATAATAATAATAACCATCGTTACTGTTGTTATTGTTAATATAATAATAATAATAATAATAATAATAATAATAATAATAATAATAATGGTAATAGTGATTATTATTATTATTATTTGAATAATAATATTAATTTTTATCATTGTATTATTAACAATATCAACAATAACAACAACAACAACAATAATAATAATAATAATAATAAATGTTGTTAAGACAAAAAAAAAATAATAATAATATTAATTATTATTATTGTATTAACAAAGCTTCTTCTTCTTCTTCGTATTATTATTATTGTATTAACAACATTTATAATAATAATAATAATAATAATAATAATAATAATAATAATAATAAATCATAATAATGTAAATATACTACTTCAACTACTATTACTAATAACAATAATATTAATCAGGTATTGTTGTTGTTGTTAATAATAATCGCTGTTACTGTTGTTATTGTTAATATAATAGTAATAATAATAATAATAATAATAATAATTATTATTATTATAACATGTATTATTATTATTATTATTATTATTATTATTATTATTATTATTATTGTTGTTGTTGTTGTCTCAACAACATTCATAACAATAATAATGATGATAATAATAATAATAATAATAATAATAATAATAATAATAATAATAATAATGATAATTGTTAATATACTACTTATACTACTATTACTGATAACAATAATATTAATCAGTTATTGTTGTTGTTAATAATAATAATCGCCGTTATTGTTGTTATTGTTAATATACTACTACTACTACTACTAATAATAATAATAATATTATTATTATTATTATTATTATTATTATTATTATTTTAAATTTACCGGTAATTAATGACAATACTGAGCTTCTCTGGTTTTATATATATGAATTTATGTAAAATGTAACTTTCAAATTTTAAATAAAAATGTTGCAGCAGTTTTTTACTTTTCTTTTTATTACATAACAAAAAATACCATGTTTTTAGACGTGTGTGAATTCATTTTTAGACAATAAAACTAAAATGAAAACAATAAAGACATTTTAAGAGCATGTATTGAATCGACTTTGTGCAGACTGTGAACTGTGGTTTGTACACATGCACACCTCCAAAAAGGCACTTAAACTCACCAGGCCCCCACGTCTCCTCTGCTGTCAGTGCTGTAGTCGTTCATACAACCCAGCAGGGCTTCATACACAGGCCTTATATTGTCCTCACACAGGACTTGGTCTGACCTGCCTTGCGCACACACTCCTACAGCCACACACACCCTGAGAAGACAAGAAGACAAAGGACATATGGACACGCAGCGCAAGATGGGACAAAGCAAAGCAGTGAATGAGACACGAATTTCAGGTCCAGCAGGAAGCAGCAGGAGGCGTTGACCAGGCTGGCTCATGCTAGGCTCAGCCGGACTGGTTCTTCTTCTTCTTCAGACGGTGGTGTTACTCACTGAGACATGGCTGTGGCAGCATCCCTCCTGGCTTCTGTTAGACTCTCCCCTTTCTGAGCAACCCTACAGGTTGCCTGGAGCCCAGACAGGATCTGGAGAACATGTATGAAAATGATTAGGAAAACAATTAGGACACCTTTTATTTTTTTCAGTTTTTTACTTTTTTAGAAAACAAATTATTAACTCATGTATTTAGTTATTTTTTCCCTTTACTGTTTGTTTGTTTGTTTGTTTGTTTGTTTGTTTGTTTGTTTATTTATTTATTTATTTATTTATTTATTTATTTACTTGTTTATTTAATTGTTTACTTATTTTTACTTGTTTATTTACTTATCTATTTACTTGTTTGTTTATTGATTTACCTAACTGTTTACTAAATTATGTGCATGTTTAATTATTTACTTGTTTATTAACTTATTATCTTATTTCTTTACTTTTTTATTTGTTTATTTAGTTAACTTTTTTATTATTTACTTAAATATGACATTTATTATTTGTTTACTTATTTATATAAGTGTTTATTTACTTATTTACTTAATTATTTAATTAGTTGTTTATTTACTAATTTGTTTATTAAATTATTTACTTGTGTATTTATTTAACTGTTTATTAACTTATTTGTTTATTTACTTACATAATTATTGAATTAATTGTTTGTATACTAATTTGTTTATTAAATTATTTATTTATTTATTTATTTATTTATTTATTGACTTAATTTTTATTTACACATTTATTTACTTTTTACTCATTGATTTACTTATTAATTTATATCATTATTTACTTTACTGTTTATTTACTTATTTGCATTTATTTTTGCAGTTATTTTTGCATTTATTATTTATTTATTTACTTACATGCTTATGCTCATAGCTGCTTCTAAACTTTGAAATGATTTACCTTTATCTATTAGATAAAGGCATCATCTTTTTCTGTTTTTATATCCAAGTTAAAAAGGCTCTTAACACCTAAATGCCTTAAAAGATTTTAACGCCTAAATGCCGCTTATTAAGCATCTTACAGATTTCTAAAGTGTAGAAGATTCTTTCCTTTTACTCAATTTATTTTTTTAATTAATTCGTTTTTTTTTATTTCTTTTATTATTTTAGTCTTCATTTTAATTTTGTTGTTATATAATTCTGACTTTAACTGTGTGTGTGTGCGTGTGTGTGTGTGTGTGTGTGTGTGTGCATGTATATATATACTTTTTTGATTTAACAACTTAGTTTACATTTCAGCGTGCACATACTATAGCTATACATACAATATATAGTATATAGTAATATACCTGTACATACATTTGTCAATTTTTATATTTTAATCTCTTTACTTCTTATTTTTAAATGTTTTTGTCCTGTCACTGTCATTCTGTCACACGATGAAAACATTTATCACGACAACAGATTCCTTGTAATTCCTTCTAATAAACATACCCGTCAATAAAGCTCTTTTTGAATTTGATTCATCTTAAATTTACGTTTTTTAGACTACAGAACTTAAACATTATGCAAAAGCAAAAATATGTATTTCTTTATTTAAATTGTTAGGTATTATTTAGTGCAAAAATTAAACAGAATTAAGCATATCCAAAATAAAAAGTTTTTTTTAAACTTAATATTTAATATTTCCCAAATGATGTTTAACAGAGCAAGGAAATTTTCACAATTTTGTTTTCCTCTCCGTTAAACACAAATTCATGTATTTAAAAAATATATATATTTTTTATTTATATTGAGATCTCAAATATATACAGTTGAAGTCAGAATTATTAGCTCACCTTTACATTTTTTTAAATCTTTTTTTTTATATTTTCTAAATGATGTTTAACAGAGCAAAAATATAAATAAATAAATGTAAAAAAAAAAAAACAAAGTTGTCTAATAATATTTTTTCTTCTAGAGAAAGTCTTATTTTTTTTTTTTCGACTAGAATAAAAGCTTTTTTTTTTTTTTAATATAACACCATTTTAAGGACAAAATTATTAGCCCCTTTAGGCAATTGTTTTCCGATAGTTCACAGAACAAACCATCTTTATACAATAACTTGCCTAATTACCCTAACCTGCCTAGTTAATCTAATTAACCTAGTTAAGCCATTAAATGTCACTTCATTTACTGTCATCATGGTAAAGATAAAATAAAACAGTTATTAGAGATGAGTTATTAAAACTATTATGCTTAAAAATGTGTTGAAAACATCAGCTCTGTTAAACAGAAATAGAGTAAAAAAATTAAATGGGGTCTAATAATTGTGATGTCAACTGCATGTACATGATACCAATCATATATAAATTCCAATATTTTTGTAACAAAAGTTTTTTTTCTATGTATGTGTGTGTTTGTGTCAATATACATAATAAATATATAATAGATAAACATATATTGTGTTAAAACAAACTTTTATTTTGGATGTGATCAATTGCAAAGAATGCCCAGCACTATTACCTATTTAGTGAGATAAATTATAAACACAATTACATTATAAAAAGTTTGACATGCTCAAAGTCTAGTGTGACTGTGGTTTAAGTCTTGTCCTATAAGAGTTCTAAGGGTCTGACCTGCTGTAGTTTGTTGTGGATCATGAACGGAGGTAGTGAGCCCAAGGCGAGAGCACAGCCACAGCGAGTCAAAACCTCTGGACTCTGCAGGGCCGATAGGTACTGACTGACCAGCTCTTCTGTGTGTCCACAAATAGATAAATGGCAGAAAGCATGTCACGTACACTCAATTACTGCTTGTTAAACATTCAATAATTTCAAAACCATTAGTACTGATTTACCATGAGCAAGGCAATTTGTAACTTTATTGATATAGTGGCTAATTATATTCATATTCATTTGTACAATCTCATTTGTACCATTTAGTACGATTTGGTCATCCCTTTAATGAGGGGTAGGTTTAGGGGTAGAGTTTGAAGACGCCTCCTTTTTTATTGTTAAAATAAAAAAAGTCTGCACCGCTACGCGTGATGGATGACATTCTGCACCTTACTGCAGCTTTTGACACTATAGACCATGAGATCCTTATTTCCGTCTTGAGAATTTGGTGCACATTCAGGGCTCTGCTCTTAAATAGTTTAGATCTTATTTGTTAAACAGAAGCTTTTGTGTTAATGTTGGTCAGACCTTTTTATCCTCACACCCCTAACATGTGGAGTTCCGCAAGAGTCTACCCTTCGACCTAATTTATTTTCTTATTATATTTCACCTTTAGGATCCATTTTCGTAAATATGGGGTGGCTTTTAATTTTTATGCTGAAGACACTTAGATTTATGTCCCTTTTAAAAAGTAAAGATAAAAATGGGCTTGACTCCCTTATGAGATGTCTAATCGAGGTAAAGACCTGGCTGTTGTCAATTTTTTTTTCAATTTCAATGAAGAAAAAAGAAAAAACCTTGGGTTTCATTTCGATAGTGATCTGAATATTAACAAACAATTAGATTCAGTTGTTAAATCCAGTTTTTTTTCCATTTACGACTTGGCAAAAGTGAAGTCATTTCTCTCTTTTAATGACCTTGAGAAGGTGATCCATGCTTTTATTTTGAGAAGACTTGACAATTGCAATTCTCTATATGTGAGTATTAGCCAAAATGCCCTGAATAGATTGCAATTAGTACAAAATGCAGCTGCGAGACTTCTGACAGGGACTCGCAAGTACGAGCACATATCCTCAGGTCTTTTCTCTCTGGGCTGGCTGCCTGTTAGGTCACGGATTGATTTTAACATATTATTTTTGTTTTTAAATCCTAAATGATTTGGTACCACCTTACTTATCAGACCTGTATAATCCTGGTAGGTCACTAAGGTTTTCTGATAATTTTTTCTTTCTGTACCAAGGTCCTGGTATAAGCGAAGTGGAGATCAGGCTTTTGCTGTTATGGCCCCAAAACTCTGGAACGGGCTTCCACCCCACATCAGACATGCTCCAACTATATCTGTTTTAAAAAGCGTCTCAAACGGCATTTGAGCCTTTTTAATGTTGAGGGGTTTGCCCCTTTGCCCCCTGCAAATAATGTATGTGATGTAGGTTTTATTTTATTTAGTATTAATTGTGTTCAGCACTTTGGGCAACGTTGTAACTAACTAACTAACTAACTAACTAACTAACTAACTGACTGACTGACTGACTGACTGACTGACTGACTGACTGACTGACTGACTGACTGACTGACTGACTGACTAACTAACTAACTAACTAACTAACTAACTAACTAACTGTTTATATATGCTTTAGAATTATTACAAAAAAATAATTTGGGAAGAAAAATGAAAAAGGACTTCATGTGATCTTAAAACTACTCTTTTCTGCTAAATTGTAGCCTAGGGCTGGCGCAGTGAGGAAATGTATCTTGCGGTAAATCTGGATGGTTCAATAGCATGATATGCAGTATTCCTGCCAAACACCCCCGCATATAAAGGTTTCACATTGCATGTACAGCTCTGGTGTCAAGTTCTGCTGTCATTTTTATTTAGCCTACTGTTAAATCCTGAAAACAGAAACTAAATAACATAATATTTAACTACTTACTCATTTACTTCCAGGGCCGTTTATATCGAAGTTGACCATGTTGGCGTTTCATTCATTAATTTACTTTCTTTTCGGCCTAGTCCTTTTATTAATTTACTAATTATTAATTTTATTATTTTTTATTAATTTAATTTATCCAGCATATGTTTTATGCAGAAGATGCCCTTCTCAACACTGGGAATCACCCACACACTTTTGCACACAGTCAATTACATTACGGCCAATTTAGCTTATTCAATTCACCTATACCGCATGTCTTTGGACTGTGGGAGAAACCAGAGCACCCGGAGGAAATCCATGGTGAGAGCATGCAAACTCCACACAGAAATACCAACTGAAACAGCCAGGGCTCGATCCACACGTTGGTGTTTCATAACATCTCATTTTTACGAGGTGGGTTGTTAGACTAACGCTCAACCCCCAACCTGGAGGACCAGACTCCACACAGAAATGCCATCTGACCCAGCCGTGGCTTGAACCAGCAACCTTCTTGCTGTGAGGCGAAAGCACTACCCACTGTGCTGCCATAATTATTAAATATATATTTTTACTAATAAATAAATAAATAAATTTAAACAACATAAAACCATATATAAAAAATATATATTTATTCTCCAGGCATACAGTATATGCTGGCATAGAAACAAATTGCACTGGTCTAGCAGTTTAGCTGCAAAAAATGCTTTTCTTACTTTGATTGGTTGTCTTGTTTTTAGACCAAATATCTAAAAATGATTAGTTAAAAATGATAGCATTTTTATGGACAAGCCAAAAACATTGTCTTGTTTTGGTATTGTTTTTCCCCAAAACATACAAAAAGATTTACCAATGGGGCAAAAGCAAAATAATCTTACCTCAAGATTGTTTTGCTTACCTCACTGGCAAATTTTTTTGCTTGTTTTAAGGAAATACTCATTTATTTTGGCATATTGATGCCTTTAGATTTAAGAAAATATAAAAAAGGTAAGAAAATATTGTTTTGCCATGCTAAAATAATCCTGTATGTTTTTAAAACCACTGAACTCATTTTTATTTCAACATATTTGTATAATCTGATTTGATTTATGTTACTAATAAATAAATAGCAATAAGGCTAATAATTAAATAGCACTAAGTCAAATATATACAATTATATATAAATAAGTCTAATTATATATAAATACGTTTAATTAAATAATTAAATAGAGTGCATCTTGCCCAGTGTGAGAGTCACTTTATATTGTATATATCTATCAGGCAGTAAAAATTATTATAATGGAAGCGGAAGCGCTAAGGCTGGCTAGCTGAAATGAAAAGTCTATGTACATATACCCTATTCTTATCATTTTGGCTACACAGCCTGTACTTAAAAATCCTAGGCACAAATTGCGCTTTTGTCAGGTCTGACAGATTTCACCAAGGCTGTAGCTAACTGTCCTTTTTGCTCACTGACTTGTCAAAGTTTTTAGTTTTGGCACAAGAGTATCTGCCATTGCTTCAGTTTCAGATACAAACAATTAAAAGAAAAAAAAACAAACAAAAAACAACTCTTTTATTTATTATGAATTTATTTAACCTTCAGTGTGCAATAATTTAGTGTTAAAAAAAAAAGGGTTTTGCAGTTGATTTCATTCCTGTACGGTTGGTTTGTCAAAATTGTGGTTATTGTGAAAGCTCTATTATAGACTATAAGTTTGGACCTGGCTGGACATGCATTTTACCTATTATTTTTTTAATAATTAAGAATAAAAAGAAAAAAAAGTCAAAATTAAAGTTGTTTCATGTACCTTGCATTTTCACATCCGCTACTCCAGGTTCAACCTGATAATACTGCCAACACAACGCTGCCAATGCCGAGACTGCGGCATCCTTCAGAAAGCACATACATTATTTTCATCACATCCACACTCTATCCAGCTGTAAGCCATTCTCTGTGTGTGTTTGATTTGGGATTGTACCTGTATGCCCCGTCTGACTCCACTGGAGAACAGGTGAAGGTTCTTCAAGCTGTCATCGATCAACCACTGCCAACCAGCTGCGAGAAATCAGAAAACTCATTACATAAATGCGTCAAATCTACCAACAACACCACAAATCCATCAAAGCATCACTCCTTGTGCAGATGTAGAGCACTCACCGATAACTGGCTCATCTTTGAAGGGCATCTTGGAGAGAGAGAGCTTTTCAATGAGGCTACACACTGTAAAAAAAGACAATACCAGATCAGGGTGTAAAAAACTCTGAGAAATGTATTAAAGATGATCACATGAAATCAAAAATTACAATCTTTAGTTTGCTAAAAGGCAAGGCAGTGCAAGGCAAAGCAAACTTCATTTATAGAGCACAATTTAATACAACCCAAGTTGATCCAAAGTGCTTTACAATGAGATACAATATTTAAGAAAATACAATAAAACTTGTATTAAATATGTGAGAAAAGAAAATATACATGTATAAATGTAATGCTAAAATACAAATAAGTAGTTACATCAAAGGCAAGGGAGTAAAAATAAGTCTTTAAGCTAGATTTAGAAGGATGGGGAAATTCTGATGTTCAACTGGGAACTATTCCAGAGCCTTGGGGCCACAACACAGAAACCTCGATCACCTTTTGATTTGCAGCGAGATCGAGGGATCGACAAAAGAAACTGATCATCGGATTAATCGAATTAATGGGCTACAGGCTTTATATGGCCTAATAAGCCCGCTGACATAGGCTGGGGTAGAATTGTGCAAAGCTTTATACATAAAAATAAGGATTTTAAAATCAGAATTTTATAGGAAGCCAGTGCAATGAGGTGAGGACAGGGCAGATATGATCTCTTTTCTTAGTTCCTGTTATTAATCTGACAGCTGCATTCTGGACCAACTGTAATGGAGAAAGTGTTGATTGAGGTAGACCAATGTACAAGGAGTTGCAGTAGTCTAACTGAGAGGAGATAAAAGCATAGGTTACAGTTTTACACATTGACACTTTTACCACCGATCGCAGTTGGAAAAAGCTGCTCTTTACAACTGCATTTACATGCTTGTCAAACTGCAAAAGTGGATCAAAGATTACCCCGAGATTCTTGGCATGACTGTGCAGATTACTTAGAAATCCAAGCTGAGTTTTAATTGAATCATTGGAAGCAGCAGGACTTAATAGGAGCACTTCTGTTTTATTTTGATTTAGTTGCTGGGAATTATTGGTCATCCAAGTCTTAATGTCAGTTAGGCATAAGAAAAGGTGTTCTAATGATAAATCTTTTCCTAGTTTAATAGGAAAATTTAGTTAGAGGTCATCAGCATAGCAGTGGTAGTTTATGTTATGTTTGCGGAGTGTTGCGCTTAAAGGAAGAATGTAGAGAGAAAATAATAGAGGGCCAAGAATGGATCCTCATAGAACCTAGTACACCCGAAACACAAAGAGAGATTGGGAAGCATTTCGGAAGTGCAGAGCAACAGAAACAGCGCGCAGAAGAATGAATGCTTAGCTACGCACGTTGCATGCGCCGTGGGTCATGCCGATCACTCGACGCAGAAGCATAAACCAGGCTTAAGGGATAGAATTGGGATTGGGCCTTAAATTTTGACTCAAGTGTCAACAAATTCTTAGTAAGAAGTAGAACTTCAAGAGTAGGAGTAAAGTTTGAGACAGATTCTTAAGTTCTGAATTAAAAGTAGATTAAAGTAAATGATCCTAATGTATTTATATGTATTTTTATATTTTGGGTAAGGCATAAAAATAAAGAATGTTCATCCAATTAAATAGAGTCAGACCGTTATCTCTAATAATTCCGATAACTAGCCCAATCTGTCTGTCAGCAAATGCAGATTTGAACAACTGCGCAGCCGTTTGTACCCAGCTCCGCCGACCGCCGCGCATTCACAAGAGAGAGCATGCGCGCGACCGGTAAAAACCTGCAGAATAAAAACTTTTTAAAAACCTGAATCAATATTGGAGTTACTCTTGCATGCTGGAGAAAGGATGACACAATGTCTGAAGGATTTCTCTTAGACAGGAATTTTTTTTTTTTTTTAACTATTTTAGCTTCAAGTAAAGCTGATGTAACGTTAGATGTTGTTACAAATGGATTATATCTTCACAGAAGTGTTGTTCAGCCACTAAAATCTTCCAATAAAAGATTGATAAAATTATTTTCAGTTCCATAAGAGACCTTTTACAACATTGATAATGTAGATTTTAATTAGTTTAACGACAAAACACAAGTAAATACCGCTATTCCGCCTAGTCTCTCCCTATATTGTTTGCCATGCAACTCTAAATACTTGCTCTGAACTAGCATGTCAGTTTGGACTGCACGCCGCCGGACAAACACTAGTCACTTTCAACTCATGAGAGAGGGTTTTTTTGATGTGCTCTTTTAAGGAATCGTGGCTCTAGACGGTAGGGGAGGGACTGTGATTCAGAGATTTATGCTAAAATGTTAGCATTGTGGAAGATCACCTACTGCACCTTTAAGTGTTGTAAATTAAGAACTACAATGATTGAAACACAAAATGGCTGCCCTTGACCTCTTAATCAGCCTATCAGGAGCCTGCAAGAATGAAGTCACAGCAGCACGGCACCATTCACTGATGAATTGATGCAATAAAATTATTCAATAATTTCATTTCATTTTCTTGTCGGCTTAGTTCCTTTATTAATCCGGGGTCGCCACAGCGGAATGAACCACCAAATTATCCAGCAAGTTTTTACGCAGCGGATGCCCTTCCAGCCGCAACCCATCTCTGGGAAACATCCACTTTCACACACACACTCTTACACTACAGACAATTTAGCCTACCCAATTCACCTGCACCGCATGTCTTTGGACAGTGGGGGAAACCGGAGCACCCGGAGGAAACCCACGTGAACGCAGGGAGAACATGCAAACTCCACACAGAAATGCCAACTGAGCCGAGGTTCGAACCAGCGACCTTCTTGCTGTGAGGCGACAGCACTACCTACTGCGCCACTGCCTCGCCCTATTCAATAATTTAAAATGTCATGAAGAAGTAGTTTTGCATTATGTGAAAAAATACAAATAGGTACATGCATTTTACACAATCTTGCACAAATTGATTGATTGCATGCACAAATGTGATGCTACTTAAGTCATTAGGCTGATAAATCACATAATTGTGAATTGCACTCTTAGCTGTATATAAAAGAAAGATTGAAGCTTAAAACACTTAAAAAATGGATTCAAAAGGAAAGCCAAACTGGTCCAAGGAGGAAAGTGTTCTTCTAGATGGCATCCATGGGGAACATAATTTCGTTCAAAATAACTCCGTGAGGCCACTCTCTGAAAGAACCAAAGCACCATGTGTTGATCCTGGCCATTTTGGCAGAAGATCCAGGATCTTGGCATCAAACACAACTTGAACATTGATGCTGTGAAATCCTTTTCTATTGACATATGCCTCCTTATTTACAGTCAGAGCAATGATGCGATCATGAGTGCCATCAATGACTCCAAAGGAAGGGAAGGCTCCAGGGAAGCTTGCAATCCTCATAAAAGCCACTTGCGTTTGTTGTATAGTTTGGAGTTCTTGGAAAGTCAATGAACTGCCTTTTTATGTTTGGTGTTGTTACTGCTGCAACAGTGCTGTTTATGACTCTGCTGGCTGTGGATTGTGTTGGGCCTAAGTCAGGGGAGTCCAAACTTAATGCTTGAGGGCCGGTGTCCTGGGGAGTTTACCTCCAACCCCAATCAAACACACATGAACCAGCTAAACAAGTTCTTACTAGATATCCTAAACACAGGGGTAGGCAAACTCTGCCCTGGAGGGCTGGTGTCCTGCACAGTTTAGTTCCAACTCTAACAAAACACACCTGCTTATAGATTTCTGGTGATCTTGAAGACACTGACTAGCTTATTCAGGTGTGTTTGATTAGTGTTGGAGCTAAACTGCGCAGAACACCGGCCCTCCAGGACCGAGTTTGCCCACCCCTGTACTAGAAAAGTCCTGGCAGGTGTGTTGAAGCAAGTTGGAGCTAAACTCAGCAGGGCACCGCCCCTCCAGGACCGAGTTTAGACACCCCTGGCCTAAGTCATCACTGGTGCACTACTGCATCTTTCCAGTCGCCAAAAAAATTAGAGTCATTATTACCTTGATTCCTGCAGTCAAGGCATTGTTTTTCTAGAGTGTGAGAAGTTATTGTATTTCTGACTAGATTAGCGACAAAAAGAATACCTTCAAGATCAAACATTTGAGAAACTCCTCCTAAACTCATCTCAACTCCTCTTAAACTCATCTTATAATTGCAACACATTTTTTTTTACTTGAAAGGTGTGTGGTCTCCTCTCTGCTGCCAACTTGCAACTCCTAACTAGGTTAAGATACATCCCAAACACTCCTAAATAATTTAGGAGCTGAGGCCAAGTCTTAACACTTAAGAACCTTTAGAATTCACACTCAATCTTATGTCTAGAAATAAAAGTAAAATGAAGTCATTATTAGAATTTTGAAACTCTTAAGAGTAAACACTGAGCAGTTTTATACAAACGGTCCCAGATCTCATTCAATTAATTACGCTAAGCAAAATTAAGCCCACCAGAACAAGAAATTGGCTGAATGGATTCAAAGTGTTTTACTCAAGTAGACCTGTAATACGAGTCATTTCCAAAAAAATCAAAAATAGGAATGGATTATCAGATTATCAGACATATTTGCATGAGCAAAATCTTCAGTGGTGAGTGAGAAGTACTGTGAAAATGGTAAATAAACACTGCTTTGTTTATGGTTTGTATGTGTGCAGCACTAAGGAAAGGTACTTCCTCTTATGCAGAGATAGAAAGGACATTCTCATTTCAGTTAAATGTTGTCAGTTTGGTGTGTTCCTGTTCACACACAGCTTTTTCGGTCCAAAAGGCACATGACTCAGCATGGTGCGTCCTGGGGCCTCATGCATCAACGCTGTGTATGCACAAAAACTTTGGGCACGCCAGATTTCAAGCTCACGTTTGGATTTACTAACGATGAAATAAACGTGAGAATGTGAGTTGGTCCATGCCAACTTCATGTCTGGCGTACGTGCATTTCTTGTGTGTGTTTGCTTTATTTCCACTGGCGACTCCTAGAGGCAATTGTGTTAAATTGCACACTGCAAAGTATCTTTGATCTTTAATAAGGTTTCCATACCATAGAGTCGACCAGCCAAACATTAAAGCGCAATTTGTAACGATCGCCGGTTTTCCCAATGTAATCGGAGTGATCGACTGCACGCCCATTGCTATAAAGGCGCCATGAGAAGACGAATTTGCATACGTGAATTGGAAACATTTCCATTTAATAAATGTGCAAATAATATGTGATGCTCAAACTAAATATTGTAGCAAGGTGGCCTGGGTCAACCCATGATCAATGCATCCTCACAAAGAGCATGGTTGGGATGCCAGTGGTGAAATGCCAGTGGCGCTGCCTTGATATACCGCCTTGCTATACTGCCCTAACAAAGTGTTCCTCTAATACATTCTTCCAGACACGGATACTACTCCAGACAGTAAAGCGTCACCCACAATTGAGGCAACTCCTCAAAGGGTGTTAGATCAGCATCCCTTGTTCCCCCGCCTGTTTGGTCCACACTTTGACGGTGCGGCGCTGTTCTTCTCTATACCTGCACCTTTACATCGGATCGTTTCTTTTTTTTTATTTACTCAGAGTGTGATGTTCAGACCCCACTGCGTTAACCGCGTCAGCTAATCTCCCCCACTCTATTTTTCTCTTTTGTTATTAATTCCAGAGAACAAACTTGCAAATAACACATTTTCTCCAGTCTACATTCGATAGGAGCACCTCCAATTTACATACTGTGATTAGGTTTCTCTTCTTGCTTGCTTTTGCCATTGCTTTTTCGTTTGGGTTTGCCAAAATAGAGTCATTACCATATTTATAAATGGGAGGAGGCAGAGAGGGGTTTCGCGATTGTGCACATGCGCTCAGTTTTATGTTAATTCGGTTGTACAAATAGAATATGCGTAGGAGTGCGCATGCACAGTGTTTCATACATCTACATTTTTCACAGCGTATGCACATTTACAGCTTTGTCTGTCCACAATGTTTTAGCATGAATTCAACGCAAGTCTTTGTACATGATGCTAGTGGGTTTTAAGCTACTTTTTTTCCTGACTATCAACACTATCATAAACTTTTTATTTTACTTTAAACAACATTTCAAGAGTTCACACTTAGCTGATGATTTACAAAGCTTATTTGGCATGCTGTCCCGGGAGAGAGCCCCGAGCTCAAGGGCTCCTCGAGCCCGGGGCTTCCTCCCGTTGGCAGAGCAAGAAGGGAGCCTGAGCTCGGTGGATCTCAGAACTCCCCTGCTGCTGTAGCTAACGGAACGTAAGGGATTAGACAAGCTTGATTGTTATGTATGTTGAATGTCTTTGGATGGTGGGAGGAAACCAGAGAACCCGGGGAAAACCCACGCGGACACGGGGAGGACATACAAACTCCCCACAGAAACACCCAACGGTCCTATGGAACTAGGGCCGGCAGTATTCTTGCTGTGGGGCTCACAGTGCTAACCACTGGACCGCCGTGCCGCCCAATCACAGGTAAAGGAGGAGAATAGGGGAGGAGGGGGGTTTCTTCCAAACGAAGATAAAGTGAACTGAAAACTGAGGATATTTATAGTGGCTTAGGGCTCATATGATTGGAAGATTAGTGATTAGCAAATGCGAGACTGGCCGTGATAAATCATAAGCACGTGATCCTCTCGAAATTAGTTTATGAATAAACTTCACAAAGTTGAATGGTATCATTTAGCAAAATAATGACAATAGTTAATGAGAGAAGAGCAACACTAATTTGCACAGATGCTATTTTTTAAACAAAAAACTGCATGGATCCAAGATTATCAGTCAAGTTTGGTACATGAAAAATCATGGTTGGGGTTACATTCAGTATGGGGGGCATACAGCATGAGAGATCTGCAGGGTAGATGGCTATATTAACAGCCTGAGGTATCAAGACATTTGTGCTGCCCATTACATTACAAACCACAGGAGAGGGCAAATTCTTCAGAAGGATAGTGCTCCCTCTCATACTTCAGCTTCCACATCAAAGTTCCTGAAAGCAAAGAATGTCAAAGTGCTCCAGGATTGGCTAGCCCAGTCACCAGACATTAACATTATAGAGCATGTCTGGAGTAAGATGGAGGAGGCATTGAAGATGAATCCAAAGAATGATGGAACTCTGGAAGTCCTGCAAGAACGCTTTCTTTGCCATTCCAGATGACTATTATTACGTTATTTGAGTCATTGCAAAGATGTATGGATGCAGTCCTCTAAGCTCATGGGAGTCACACACAGTTTTTTATTCTTTTACCACTGCACCATGACTTCTATAATTAAAAATCAAGGCATGATCATGTTTTATTTTTTTGGTAAAAAAAAGCGTAATCTAGAGGCCTTTGCCTTTCATATAAGCCACTTCTGATACCAAATGACCCTCTAGAAGTCAAGTTATTATTTGTTGTTACTAAAACTTAGATGGGTGACAAGACTTTTGTCAGGCAGTGTATATGTTATAGTCAAAATATTCTTACACAGGTCACAAAATAGGTTTTCCTTTTCCTTTTAATAAATATGAGTATGTAAGACTTTGAGTGTCCGATTCTACATCTCGTATGTACAACCTGAACCTGATCAAGACAGTATGTCCAGCTATAGAAGGACTCTAAAATCTGTCAGAGCTGAGCAACTACGCATTTTTATTTAACACCATCGATAAATTAACAAATAATCTGTCATCTTTGGAACAAAATGTTCCGCCGCAAATTAGTAGTGATGACTTCATGACTTTTTTCAGTGATAAAATAGAAGGCTTTTAGACAAAAAATAGATGATGTTAAACCGCCTTATACTTCGGATCCAGTAAACATTTCACTGAATCATAATAACCTACACTGGTTCAAAATCATAGAACAGGAAGAGCAAAATAAAATTATGAACAGCTCTAAACCAGCGACGTGTATGTTGGACTCAATTCCAACCAAATTACTGAAAGAATTGCTAGCTGCTATAGGAGAACCTCTTCTTAATGTTATCAACCCTTCATTATCTTTAGGCCAAGTTCCAAATTCTTACAAGCTAGCTGTTATTAAGCCTATTATTAAGAAACTGCAACTGGACCCCAGCAACAAAGCTAATTATAGGCCTCAAATCTTCCATCAAATCTTCCATTTATGAGTAAAATACTAGAAAAAAGTTGTTTCTACCCAATTATGCTCCTTTCTGCCGACAAACAATGTTTTTGTAGTGTTTTAGTCAGGTTTCAGGGCTCATCACAGTACAGAAACCGCATCAGTGAAAATAACCAATGATTTAATCTTAGCTGCTGACCAAGGGTGCATCTCGATATTAGTTTTTATCAATCTTAGTGCGGCATTTGACACCATTGACCACAATATCCTCATAAATCGCTTAAAGTCTACAGGTGTCCAGGGACAGGCTCTACAATGGTTTAAGTCATACTTATCTAACCATTACCAGTTTGTGAATAATGGACACAAATGGACAGCCTTCACAAGTCAGCCCAGTACAGTATGGGGTGCCTCAAGGATCAGTTTTAGGCCCTTTGCTGTTTACAATTGACATGCTAACCCTGGGAGACATTATTAGAAGACAAGGGATCAGCTTTCACTGCTATGCAGATGATACTCAATTATATATTTCAACTAAACCTGATGAGATGTCTGAAATGTCTAAGCTAACTAAGTGTATTAAAGATGTTAAAGACTGGTTGACCAACAATTCTCTTCTCTTAAACTCAGATAAAACAGAATTATTACTTATTGGGCCTAAATCCTGTACACAAGATCTCAACTCAATTAACAGTTAGAGGGATACAAAGTTAGCATTAGCTCTACTATAAAAGATCTGGGTGTCATATTAGACAGCAATTTAATTTTTGAAAATCATATATCCTATTTCACAAAAACTGCCTTCTTTCATCTGAGAAATATCGCTAAGTAATGAAGTATGCTATCCATCTCAGATGCAGAGAGGCTAGTTCAGGCTTTTATGACTTCTAGGCTGGACTACTGTAATGCTGTTTGCTGGCAGCCCAGCATCCTCCATTAACAAACTTTAATTAGTACAAAATGCAGCTGCCAGAGTTCTTACCAGGTCTAGAAAATATGATCATATCACCCCAATTGTATCCTCCTTACACCGGCTGCCTGTTAAGTTTCTATTTGAATTTAAAATATTGCTTCTTACATTTAAAGCTTTAAATAATGTAGCTCCTGTTTGTCTAACCAAGCTCCTGTCTCGGTACAATCCAAATCACTTTTTAAGATCTCAAAACTCAGGGCTTCTGGTGGTACCTAGAATAGCAAAGTCCAGTAAGAGATGTAGAGCCTTCTCATTTATAGCTCCTAAACTTTGGTATAGTCTTCCTGTTAACATCCGAGGCTCAGACACACTCTCCCAATTCAAAACTAGATTAAAGACCTATCTGTTTAGTAAAGCATACACTCAGT
This sequence comes from Danio rerio, assembly GCF_052040795.2. Classification (NCBI taxonomy): domain Eukaryota; kingdom Metazoa; phylum Chordata; class Actinopteri; order Cypriniformes; family Danionidae; genus Danio; species Danio rerio. The sequence goes on along the minus strand of NC_141023.1, from coordinate 50,083,884 downwards.
GCATCACTTAGTGGGTTTCCAGACAGGTTTCTGCATCTTATTTATATACACTATGAACAGCAGCTACGCTAACTATTCTCCTTATTCTCCTTTTCTACATGGGGATCCTCTTCCCGAGGCCCTCAGATTATGCAGAGTCACTGATTCGATCCACGACCAGCGACAAGATGATCCTAAGGTTTCTATATCCTGGACCAGACCGTATCCTGAGCAGCTGCTGTGGTGGTCAGGAGTGGTCTGGTTTCTCTCAACGTATTTTTTCTTCACTTTTGTCAATTTGTCAAGTTTTTTCTTAAGCTTGCATGGTTTGGGATCGGTAGAGCTACGCATCGATAAATTTGCTCTGCAGTGTTTGGACTCTCAGTAATGATTATAAACCACAATGAACTGAGCTGAACTGAGCTGAACTGAACTTAAACACAAAAAAACTGAACTACACTGTTCCAATTTACAATGAGCTTTTATGTGAAGCTGGTTTGACACAATCTACATTGTACAAGCATTTTACAAATAAAGGTGAATTGAATTGAATGTCTATTTCCAAATTATTAATTATTTCTTTCCACTTGAAGATGAGTAAATAGTCACAGGTGAACTATACCTTTTAATTATGAATTATCAGTGAATATTTCTGGGGACATAACATCTCCATGGACTTCTATTGCCACGATGCAAATGTATACATCAAATTACTCCATCTTCAGACTTTTTTTTTTTTTAAATAACTATTCAAAACCTGTGGTGCATTAAACATGCAAATCTAAAAGCTGAATGCAAACAAGTCATGAAAAATTTAGTGGTTGTGAGCTTAAGATTTTTACGATAAGAAAAATAAAAGATCTGACAGCAAGTAAATTAACAGTAATTTTGCATTTATGGATAAACGGATTCTTTAAACATACTTCCAAAACGTATTTAATTTGTCTTACCAGCTGGTCTCATAAGCTCTCCACCAAATCCCCTAGGGTCAAAAAAGACTTCAGTTGTGAACTATAGACAAATAAATGCTCTTAAAAGCTTTGATGTCAAGCACTGAAGCAAGTGCATACCTGTACTGCTTTCTGTCAGAGAGCTGAAGGGAAATGTGGAGGATTAGTAATGATAACCTGTTTTAATGAATAATTTCACGAAACAGCACAAGAAACTGACCTTCTGATGAATATCTTTAAGGCCTTCGATGGTGTCAGAGGACATGAGGTCAGTCACTGACCTACAAAGAAATGAAGCAATTACATAAAACACACTCAGGAATAGGAAAGGTTTTTAACAGAGAGCGGGTGTAACCTGTTGTTTTGGGCTGCTAGCTTATAGAGAGCATGAGTGATCTCAGCACAGGCCAAAATTGCACCATGACGGCTGTGCAAATCCATCCCTGTGGCCATGGGCAGCAGCTGGGGTAAAACTGAAACCAAAAACATAAACAAATAATAGTCAAAATGTGATTTTTTTTAAAGCTTTTTTTTTTTTAAACGCTTGTTTTTGACCTGCAATTTACAGAATCAAATCAATGCGCATGTGAGTATCTTTCTGACCACCCTTCAATTCCACCAATTTACTTCAATTCTTGTGGACAAACCACTCATAAATGGACCTTAATGCAAAGCAATAAGAAATGACATTCAACATTGGAGGGAAAAAGCAAAGAAATAAAATAAATAATTAAATAATAATAAACAAATACAGTATATGAGTAAATGTAATAATGAATATGTCGAAGTATGGCTGCACGATAAAATGCTAATCACGATTATTTTGCTCAAAACGTTAAACATGGTTAATGGTTGTGTGTGTGTGTATGTTTTTGTATATATATATATATATATATATATATATATATATATATATATATATATATATATATATATATATATATATATATATATATATATATATATATATATATATATATATATTCTTATTAAACTTTACAGCCACAAATAAAAAAAATTAATAAAAAACATAACTTGTAATAAAACTGGGTGAGGATTAGATACTAAGAATCGGATGTTTGTTATATAATTGAAATTTGATGAGCAGTTCGGTGTTGGTTTTTATTTAAATATATCGAGCTGAAACTAAACAGCAATCTCTCCGCCTCCTCCTGATCCAAATTGTCATTTGTCTGGAATTTAGCAAATGTACAAATGTAAATTATTTTAGTAATCCTAATAGACCAAAAAAAAAGGTAAACAGTTAGTATTATTTAACATCAGACATTTTTTAAAAAATGGTTAGGTGTGTTTGTAAACATCTGGTTTCAACTTTAAACAATAAATTGACCCCAAATCTTTTCAAACATTGAATGATGATTTTTTTTTTTCCACAGGAACATCGGATGAAAGCTCTCTAAACTGTACAATATGAGATGATTATTGTTCTGATTTCCATTGTACGGCTATACATTTCTTTACTGCTATTGGACTAAACTTGACTTGACTAATCCTAAAAAAGACTAATCGCCAAGTTGAAAAACTAATTCATCCCCCCAATAACATAAAATTTTGTGTTTAATCAAGTGCTTTAAAACCTCGTCTTTAATAAGGCGCTTTAAAGACTGCCTCACAACAGGAATGCGATAGTGTTCACCTATCTGCAACAAATCGTCTTTCCTACATCGCTCAAAAACTTCCAATGTCGGATTAGCAACAAATGTTTCTAAATCAAAAGTACTCATTGTCTAAATTCTCACAAATAGCCTACTTACTAACAAAAGACCAAAATTGCAAAGAAAGAAAATGATACTATTTTACTGTCACAGTTTTTCTCCTTTTTTCTCTACACCATCCGAGTACACACACACAAAACTATTATCCGGGACTAAATTAAGATTTTAAATAATTTAAATACATCCCGGACGAGCCCCCAATTATATGTTACGTCCTTTTAGATGTTAATATTAAACTAGGAGTAGATGACAATAACATATATTATTTAATGTGTGTGACAAGCGGATGGAGAAAGAAATAAACTGAATCAAATAATCACTGCAATTATTTATTGCCCATATATCCAATGAAAACCAGTGAAAATATATTATACAGTGAAAGAAAAATATTTACAATGATTAAATAATGAATTACCTGGGGGGGAGAGGAAGTAGTTGAATGTGCTTAAATCAAAGAAATAAATATAACAAAACTCAGTAACTGTTTTCACCAAACTAAATTAAATATGAAAAGAAAAGCATGAAAAGAAACATCTTCAACGTACCAAACGTCTTAACTAAACTGCTCTAACTAAAAACAAAACATACAGAAAACAGCACATTCTCCTGAACCTAATGAACTAATACAAAATATCAATCTGAGTGTTGTATATGTATATCGCGCGACTTACTCACTCCTACACCTCTCCGAGGCATCACTCAAACATGTCAGTTAACTGGACAATTTCACAAACATTGTTAAATCGCAAACTATAGACAAGAGCATTAAACAAGCAAAACACATTCTCTCAGACTAGCCCTCGCAAGAGAGACTATCCTCACAGAGACCCACAGAAAGAATAAGAGCGAGAAGTGGCGAGAAGGAATGAGACAGAGAGAGAGAGAGATCGCCATTGCAGTTTGGGCTCGGCTTTTAAACGCTACGCCAACCAGCGATTGGTGGCGCAAACCCAGCGTCAACGGCCAACGTCATCAGCACGAAATGCGGATCCTCCAATGCCGTTCGTACCTGTAACACATGCATGAAACGACACACCCACATACAAACGAACGCACACACTTACCCAAAATACGTTCTGCAAGGGAACGTTACACCCTTAGATCAAGTGGAAGTTTGTCAATAGATTTAAAATGTCACTATTATTTTAGACAGGGGTGCCCAATCCTGTTCCTTAAGATCCATCTTCTTGCTGAGTTCAGCTTCAACTCTGATCAAATACAACTAATTCAAATAAGCAGGATCTGAAGGAGCTCTTGATGTTTAAAGACAGTTGTGTTTGATCAGGAATGCAGTAGATCTCCAGAAACAGGATCTCCAGAAACAGGAACCCCTCAACATGTCTATGGTTAAATGCCTAAAATCAGGCAGCCCTATACAGTCATATAAAGGCTTCTCACCAGTGTTGGCCATGTATTCAGGGGCCTGGATTGTTAGATTGTGCAACGCTTTCGTGGCAAGCTCTCTGATCGCCCTAATAAATGGAAATACAGCACCAGTTAGAAAAGTAAAACTGCATGACTTTTGTAAAACAGTACACATACTGAATACTTACCCATCCCAGTGATTGATTTTCATAGCCACCAAGTGGTCAATTAAGGGTTTGGTGTATTCCTCAAAACCAGCAATGTAAACACTGAAGGAGGAAAAAAAGCCACATTAGTATTAAATGACACTTCTGTAATATCTGACAGTCAGAACTTTACTTTTTGTTCTTTACATTTCTTTTCATTTCAGCTTCTCTGGGTATATTCATGATAATCAGGTTTAGTTATAGGAGTGTAGTGTGAGTGCAAAGTTTGCCTGAGCCCGAAACTGAAGATGAGAAGTGACTTTTTTATTTATTAATCGTTCTTAATTTTCAATAAACGCAAACTGTCGTAGTTTATTAAAAACGCAAACCTGCATGACAGCTGCATCTTCAGCAAACCTCCTAATACCTGCAGCACAAGGACTTTATGAGCGTCTAAAATGGCTGATCTGTTCGGCAAAATATTTGACTGTGTGTCACTGCATCCCAAACAACTAAAATGATATAACTAAAGTAAACTCCACTGTGCTGAGCGAGAGCGCTTCTCTTTTGTTAAACTGAACAGCATATCATCGATGACATAAGAATGCTCCAAAGTAAAAGCTTAAAAGTAATGTGAGTGCAGGCCGTCAGGGAAGACGGGACAGAGAAGATGCGTGCTTTGGCACGATTCAAGACAACTGTACATAGTGCGAGTACACCCGAATTCTGTTTAAGAAGAAATTAAAAAAAGAAATTGACGTTTTCCTTTTCATAAAAACAAAATCTCTTATGCTCAGCAAGGTTGCATTTATTTGGTCCAAAATAAAGGCTGTTTCTCAATATGCTTTCTTGTCTGCACTTGTGTTCTTGTGTTCTCGAGAAATGTCATCAACTGTCGCCAAAGCACTGTTCCAATTCAAAGTTCACATCTTGCCAAGTACAGATAAAATTCCCGAATGTGTACTTGCTCTGCCCCTTTGGCCAAGGATGCATCGAGAGGTGACTTGTGCAAACTTGCGAAGCTCAGGTATCCCAGAATACATTGCAGCACAACCAGCAAAAGCTAGTGGTGAAGGAAATACTTCTTTACTGTGTCACAAAATAAAGTTGTAACAGTTTTTCAGGTGAGAATGTAGTTGTTTTAAACTCGAATTGGCAATTTATTTACAAAGATAGCGCGTCTTCGACGATGTGCCACAGACTCTGACTCCCAGCCTGCCAGCGAGGGCTTCATCATCACCTCCCCTGCCGAGAGCAGCTTTACTTCGGCCAGTGCATCTCGGATGTACTGATGGATCTCATCTCTCCATTGTAGTTAAAACATGATATTTAATACATCTTGTCTATAACTAACAAACGGTTTTTGGTCCTTTAAATCTATTATTTGTTCTCAGGTGCATTATTTTGTCAGTAATATTTTGTTACCTTTTATAATTGTCTTTAATTATGTTATTGTGTTGTATGCTGTTTGTCTTTCGTTTACCAAATTAATTAATGTTATCTTCATTTCTTATTGTGTACGTCTTGTACTTTATACTATCTGATAATAAAATATACGAGTATGTGTATATTAATCCATTTCACTTCACATTTATATGAATTTATGTTTGCTTTTTCTTAAATCAAAAATGTAAATTTATAATACTAATATAATATTAATTACGGGCTGTGTTTGATATAATAAATAATTTTATTGTTAATGTACAGTGAAACCAATGAATCCATGGTGAGGTAAGTGACGTAATAAAGTACACTGCCGTTCCACTTGAAGAAGTATCCGACTTGTGTCCTTGCGTCCTTGGTAGTTTAGTCTTTCAAGTCTGAACTTGGCAAGTCTGAACTTCCAAGGACGCAACTCCGAACTTTGCATACTTAATATTGAGAAACAGCCAATGTAAACCTGTTATTTAAAATATTTATTATTTTAATATAATTTATAGCCTAATTTTCACATTTCATTTTTACCTGTGTTTTTAGAGTCACATGATCTGTCAAAAATAACTATATAATGATTTGATGAACACAGTGGCACGGTGGAACAGTGGTTAGCGATGTCAGTGGGTAGCAAGAAGGTCGCTGGGTTCGAGCCTCAGCTGGGTCAGTTGGCATTTCGTCAACTTGGAATTATAAGGTTCTGCATTCTGAATGATTTTGTGATATTGAGCTTAAACGTTTTTACATTCCATAAAGCAAACAGTATGTGTGTAACATTTGTTTTTTAAATAAAAAGTCATAAAATGTAAACAACTTATAAGAAGCATCCCATAATGTAAATTCGTTGTCATTTAATAAGAATATGGAAATAACTAAATTTTGACAAAAATGTCAGATAGAACTTTATGATTCTGAGGTGACGATTTCTGTGTGGAGTTTGCATGTTCTTCCTGCGTTCACGTGGGCTTCCTCCGGGTGCTTCGGTTTTCCCCACAGTCCAAAAACATATACTATAGGTGAATTGGGTAAGCCAAATTGTGCATAGTGTATGTGGTTGAATGGGAGTGTATGGGCGTTTCCCAGTGATGGGTTGCAGCTGGAAGGCCATCCGCTTCGTAAAACATATGCTGGATGAGTTCTTGGTTCATTCCGCTGTGGCGACCCCAGATTAATAAAGGGGGTTAGCCGAAAAGAAAATGAATGAATGAATAAACGAATGATTGAACAAATGAATGATTTGATGAACATTTCTTACAAAAATAAATGTTAAAACTGTGAATTAAAAAATTTGTAGAAATTTTTCATTTAAAAAAAAAAATCTATTACATTCGTCCCTTTGGCATCCAAGCCCCAAGTATTTAGTGATGTGATGTTTTTATCTACATTTATTTAGTTGTATGTATTTACTCTCATTTACATTTATATAGTGAAATGTTTATCTATATTTCTATAGGTGACCCTTTATTTTTATCCAGGTTTGACGAAAAGGAATCGAGCTAAAATATCACTTTGACAGTTTTTTACAGAAGGCTGGGCGGTAAGCCTCGAGTGTGGCTCTTCGCTCCCTAAGGCTAGCATTTTTCACATTGCTCTTTTTCGACACTGAGACACCGCAGTCAAAACGGTGACATTTTTCCGCAGGGTGCGACACAAGAAACCATGAAGAAAGCCACAACAGCATAACCTGTGCCTCTCTCATTAATGCATTTAAAACTTGGCGTGATTGATTATGTTTTGACCTCCCTGAGAGTTCAAAAAAATCAGGGTGTATTACTGATCATGTCATAATGTTTGCAGCATGTTCTCTCAAGAACAAAGGCCTTCAATTATGAATACCAAACAGCTCTTAGTCACACATTTTCAGCTTGTTCCTCCTTACCTGATAGTCAGGTAGCAGTTATTCAGGTTACCGACCGTGAAGTAGTCCGCCGCTGTGATAATGTCTATGCCATGAGGGAAAGTGCCCTGTGGAGACATGATATTGGTGCATATCAGATCAGGCATACTCAGACTCAAAGAATGGCCTGCTAGGCTATAGATCAGCACAGGTGTTTATAATGTATGTGAATGGTGTTTATCTAAGTGTGTTTGTTTTCGCTGTACCTGTCTGCCCACATTCTCTTGGAAAGCAGCCTAAATGCATGGGAAAAAGAAACAAACATTACATTTGTTGACATTTCTTATTGTATGGAGCTACAGTTTGGGGAATTAAAGCTAAAGTGTGTCGTTTTGTCCGGTTGAAATACTTTAGCAAATGCTCTAGCAAATTTTGAGGAGCTAAAATAGACTGCACAATAGACCGGCTGAGAGCGCATTAGTTGTGCGCCTCACTTACACATTGCTTAATACACACAGGATATACAACAAAACACAAATTTCTTTACAAACAAGAAAGAATTAAAGGAATAAATTATTACAAAAAATATTATTTTCTACATAAATATAAAAACTGCCTTCATCTCGGGGAGGCCTTTTTCAGTTTATTCATGACAATTTGTTTTTGTATAATATTATTAATCGTAGTATTATTTACTATATGCATATTTATATTTGTTTGATTAAAAACAAGCTTAGATTTGCCCACCTGTCAGGTTTTAGACCATATGGGGCATAGGATGTGTGTATGGATATAACTCAGCTTTTTGACCACACTTTGTTATTATTGTTTATTTATTCGTTTGCTGGAAAATAGAACTGAATTTAGAAATAGTTTTAAAACAAACCTTTGCGCTTAGCTAACTAAATTAATTATGTAGGCTAATGGATGTCTTTGCACTGAAAAAAAGTGTTGCATGCAGAACTGTTGCAAACAATTTCTTTGTGTTGAATTTAAACAAACAAATTAAGTTTGATAATGTTCAACTAAATTTGTTTGTTTAAATTCAGCCACAATAAATTGTTTACAACCACTTAACATACAAAAAAAAAAAAAATGAGTAAATCCAAGGAATCATCTTTGAATATTTTTTTTCAGTGTACAAACCTTTCCTTATCCATTAAAGAGAGTGAAAGTGGAAGCAAAGAATGAAAAAGGCTCATTCTCTCATTCTCGCGCTGCCAATGCTCTGTTTATAACAGTTTTTTTTCACTAGTGAAGCGTTCAGGTTTTCACTTACAAAGTCCTCCATGTAACTAGCAATTGAGCTATGGCGCAGGGCAACTGACTCTTAAAGGGAATGAGAGATGAGACTCTGATTGGTTTATTCTCAAAACACACCTATAACTCATTAAAAGAATAAGCTCAACCCTGTTAGACCATGCGCCACAGCGCAAAGCAGATTTTTCCATCCCTAAAATAGCAAAAGTGGATTCTGACACGCCCTTAATGCTTTTGCGCCATGTGCTTTGGACTTTGCACCTAGATCGTTAAAATAGAGCCCTTAGAGTTCAAGGTTAGCTTACTTTTAGTTCACAGAAAGACATTGTAATCAGTTTGCCAACTTTCACACATACAGTATCTGCATTAAAGAGTATTTGAGAACAAACTCACAGAAGCGGCCTTTCTGCAGGTGACGTTTCTGTCAAAAACTGTTGCGATGACCAGTGAACTGTAAAGAAACAAGCAAAGGAGTGTGATTAGTGAATGATGGGCATTTAAACCAGATGAAGGCTCAATCCCAATTCTACCTCTTACCCCTATCCCTCGTTTTGCACGGTTACGTCAAGGGGTAGGGGTGTCCCAAATCTCTATAGTTTGAAGGCGAAGGGCTAAGGGGAATGGGGTATATAGCCCTTCGAACAAAGATTTTTTCAGGACCACACTTGAAACCAAGAGCTAAGAAAATTTCCTAGAATACACCAGCCACAACGGCAGTATTGCTGAACATGGAAGTAAGGAGATTCACAAATTAGCATCTTTTGTCATTTTTACGAATTTTTACAACAAACAAGCACAAGTTTTAATACATTCATAACCGCATTTGTGTTTTTCCATCATCCTTAAAAAAATAAATAAATAAATAAAATAAAAAAAAATAAAACCGCAAAAATTTCACGATCTTTGATCCCTATTATTACTACTTTTGTATAGCAGTCCGACAACATTCTGACAATCGATGGCACTCGAATACTCTGTCAGAAAAGTCTAGTGGGTGGTAATGACCTTTTTACAGTGTCTGCTATAATGTTAGTGTTGTTTTTGGTGTGTTTACATAGGTGAATATGGCCACTGTGTAAATACACAGTACAGTTATGATTTTAATGCCACATTATATCAATATGATAACATATTATATATATCAGTAATTTCCTCAAGATAAACACCAAAAAATAAAGCAACTGGAATAAATACAGCAATCGTAATCATCTGATCTCACATGAATCATGAGATCGTGATGGCATGTGATTACATGTACAGATGCTGTAGTGCTGTCCCATTTCTTAGGGGTATTTTTGAAGCCCTTCCCCTTCACACTTGGTTTTAAGGGTCAATGGCAAGGGGTAGGGGTACAAAAATAGAATTGGGCTTGAGCCGAAATGTGTTCATATGTGCACAGGTCAAGTAATTGGTACCTAGACCAAACCCTGTTAATACTATACTGTATACAAAAATGATTCACACAATTCCTTCATGCTGCACTAACACAAATCGATCATGTTAACTTTATGGTTTTTAGAATTAACAAAAATGGACTGAACATAAAACAATTGCATTGATTGAGATCATTTTAGATTTGTAGTTTCAATTGGAGTTAATAAATAACGAGTTAGTATGCATGTTTGAAGAACAGATAAAAATACGCTTAATTTAATGTCAGAGGTTGGAGATATTTTGCGGCATAAAGGAATGTAATGCATTCAATCATTGTCAAAGCTTTAAATTTGACAGCTTTCTTCCATATGAGGAGAATTTGTTAATCAAATTCTTGCTTATCCTAACCAACTGTAGTTCCTAAACACAAATCATGCGACACCGGAACTAGTACTACAAATAATCTACCGTTAATCTAATTAAATAATCTACTTATAATCTACCATTTAAAAATGATTTATGTGCTGAATGATGATTTACAGAGAAAGAGCAAAAGAAAAAGAAGATTTTGGAGGAGGAGGAAGCTGCAGGGCTGCATAAAGAGAGAAAAAAATAGGTGGAGGTCAGTAAAAATTTTTGCAATGTGCTGCTGCTGTGGCTGATAAAGCAAATGTTTCTTTGTTTCCGTTTAATCTTACTCAAAAGCTTATTTATTCTAAACACATCAATTCAAGTTTATTTGTACACAACCTGACAAAAGTCTTGTCATCAATCCCAGATGTAAGAGCAACAAATAACAACTTGACTTTTAGTTGGTTATTTGGAAAAGTGGCAGATTTTTTCAGAGGAATCATCTGTTGAACTGCATACCAATCATCACAAATACTGCAAAAGACCTATTGGAATTGGCATGGACCCAAGATTTTCACAATAATCAGTCAAGTTGGGGAAAGAAAAATCATGGTTTGGTGTTTTATTTAGTATGGGGCTGGGCAAGGGATCTGCAGAGAGGATGGCAACATCCAACAGCCTGAGGTATCAAGATATTTGTGCTACTCATTACAATACAAACCAAAGAAAAGGGCAAGTTCTATAGCAGGATAGCGCTTCAGCCTCCACATCAAGGTTCCTGAAAGCAAAGTAGGTGCTCCAGGATTGGCCAGCGCAGTCATCAGACATGAATATTATTGAGCATGTGTGGGGTGAGATGAAGGAGGAAGCTGAAGATGAATCCAAAAAATCTTGATGAACTCTGGGAGCCATTCCAGCTGACTTTATTAATAAGTTATTTGAGTCATTGCAGAGATGTATGGATGTAGTCCTCCAAGCTCATGAGAGTGATACACAATGTTATTTTTTTAATTATTTTTTTTTGTCAACACCATGACTTTATATTCTATACCAGTGGTTCTCAAACTTTTTTTCACCAAGTACCACCTGAGAAAAAAAATTGTTTCTCCAAGTACCACCATAATGGTATTGAAATACATAGTAGGCCTAATTAAGCGGCTACAGCTCTGCACATTTCACAAAAATGGCTGATTAATTCTTATTATTATGATTATTTATTATTGTCAGCCACTTTAAACATTATTAATAGTTTGAACAATAACACAATTACAGGTAAAATAAAAAAATAAAACATCAATGTTTAAATTAAAATGTAATTTTAAAAGTTAATTAAAAATGGCACTGTTCTTAAAAAGTTAAAATAAAACTGTTGTACTTAAATATGAAGTATAATCATAAAGTAGCCTATTCATCAAACCAGCAAATGTTTCTTTGAGCTCATAAGGTTATCGCGTATGTCATAATATTTATAAATAACTCTGATAAATTTTGAAATATATGTTGCATGTATATATGACTTATTTACGTTAATTTGTATTTTAAATATATGAATTGGATTTACATATTTAAATTATAAATTACATCTGCTTACTGCTCGTTAGAGTAGGCTTTGTGTGGCAGCGAAGCAAGTGATTAAACTATACTTGTCAACATTTGGATATAAAAATACAACATATGGCCCCAACAACCGTTACAAGTATGAGGAGAAAAATAACCTCACATGATTAAATACATAACAAACATTAGAAAAATGAAAATACAATAAAAAGTTTAGCCTATTAAAATCAATTTCCCGATCACATCTTCGGTCTCCTACGCGTCAAAGGGTTAAAAGGGTGTTCATCAGCGCTACCAAGCCGACCAATCACAGAGCTTGTGCTACGCGTCGTTGCGACGTGTAGTTACATTTTTTGAGAGGTGCACATAAGCAACGTCGATGGCCACGGTGTAGGGCTATGCGTCAACGCCGTAGCATACGCGTGCGTTTGACGCAGAAGTATAAATCAGCCTTAATCCAGAGGCCTTTGCCTTTCAAATCAATAGCCTATCTATTGAGTTTATGACACGACTCCAGGCAGCACAGAGGCAATTAGCATCAGCGCTGGTTTGTCAACTCGTCTGTGTCAAACTGTGACCAAAAATATCCTTCTTTCAGTTAATATAGGCTTTGAAACTGAATATTTCAATTTAATTTTATTTAGGCTAGATTATTATTTTATTTAACAAACCTTCACAATATCAACTCGGCAACTCGTGTTCTGGTGCTGAAGCATATAGCTGACTTGTTTGAAGCACTTCACCCCAAAGGTTATTTGTTATTCTTTATTCCTTTAAATAATGTAGCCTAGTTGTATTTTTAATGATTAATGAAGGACTTATAAAGCTTTGTTGTATTGTTTACCTTTTTTACAAATAGCAGAGTATTTACAGAGTATACAAGTACAGAGTATTTGTGTCACCTAGCAGCAACTGTGGTCATACCTAAAAACAAGTTATTTTTCCTTTATAGCGGCGACGGTAGATTGTGCGGCGGTAATGGCCTCATTAAACTCTCACCTACTGTAAGCCACTTCTAAAACCAAATCATCAACTAGAAGTCAGGTTATTATTTGTTATTCTGATGACTTGAATAGGCGACGAGACTTTTGTCAGGTAGTGTCCTTATTTTCTCCTAATTTTGAGATTATTAATATTTTTACCTATAATGAATTATGACAACTTTTGTTTAATTGTATGCATACATCCTCCTAATCGTGTTAGTATTTTGATTATTATTATTATTTCTGATGATTTTTTAAGACAGCTATTTTTACAATTTTCTGTACATCCTAATTTGTTTGTTTTATTATTACTTATTGTTAATATTATTATGATTATTGGTTATAATGATTTATGACAGCTGTTGTTATAATTGTATGTATACATCTTTCTAATTTAGCTAGTTTGACAACCTAGGGTTACACACATTCAGTGCTTTCACTCAAACATGCACACCTCTAAAGGTCTCCAGTAATGAGGCATATTATTAAAAACAAGCGTGTGTCTCATCTCAAAACTCATCTATCATTTCATTTCACCCATAAGCCTGTTGCACTCTTTTCCCTTTATTCCAACACTCCTCCTCCTTCTTCTCGATCGAGCTGTGTGAACGTGCCCGCGAGGTATTCCCACCGTCACTCACAGCCTGGGAGAATGAAGTACACAAACATACACACGCACAAGCCTACGGGCTGAACACGGCCGTGCTGGTTTCGATGAACAACTGATAGTGGCCTGAAGCAGCATAAAATGGACAAAGACTGAACATGCAAGCAGAGCAAGACGTGTCACTGTTATTGCTTTATAATAACACCTTACGGAAACCATTGAAAACTGCCTGTCATTGACTTTAATTGACAATTTCTTCCATAGACTACAATCAGAAGACGTTTGGTACTCTGCTCGTGTTTTAAAAAACTTATAGGGATAAATCAATGATTAAATAATAATTGTCTGGTATGACAAATGTCTTACACTGAATTCCAAATATTTCAAAGTCAGACATGCATTATTGCTATATTTTAAAATTATTTATAAGTGTACTTTATTTGTACAGATAGTATATATTTAAAAGTGCAATAAAAGATGGTTAGTGTTGTATTAAAAGTGGTATAAAATATACATTTTTAAAATATTTAGGTAGTAAATTAAAAGTATATTTTACAGTAATGCTGTGTCACAAAAAGTATAAAATTTGTCATCAAAAATAAAGCACTATGTACACCATAAAAAGTGCCCTAAGTGGACTTAAAATGTAAATTTGGGAATGTATTTCTGTTATACTTTCAATAATTTATTAGTGTACTTTATTTGTACAGATACACTGTAAAAAAGAAACCTAATTTTACAGAAAATATCTCTAAACTTTTTACAGTAATTTTTTGTCAGTTCAAATTATATTCAAAACTTAGTAAAATGACAAACAATCTCTCTAAATTAACAGTTTAACTTTCATTTTAGGTACTTTATCATTAAAGACAAATTACTGACATTTGTGTTTTTATACAAAGAAATTACAGTATTATTTATAAAGTATTTTTCTGTTATTTAAAATTATATTCAAAAGTCCGTAAAAATTACAAACAATATATGTAAATTAACAGCTTGACTGTTATTTTATGTACCATATAATTAATGACAGATTACAGCAATTATCCTGTTTTACACAATAAAATTGGCGTATTATTTACTTTTTTTCCCCCCATTTTTTAAGTACATTTAAAATAACATAAAATTAAAGTAATAAATTGTAAACACTTGCTCAGTAAAAAAAAAAAAAAAAAGTCAAATGACTGGCAGCTACGGCTGCCAAACAAAAAACAATAAAATTATAGTAAAATTTCTTTGTTGAAATAAAGTGCAAAAAAGAATAAATCGACAGATATTTTCACTAAAATGTTAACAGAAAAACACTGTTATTTTACAAACTTCCTAGATTATTACGATCAAATCCGCTCACATGCACCTGTTCCAGATTCCGCAATTGTTTACGTGGTTTGCTGCCGGGACTGACCATTTGCCTGTTATTTGTCCATGACTCTGGATTCCCTGCATACATCCGTTTGCCCCTGTGTTGACTGTTGCTTGCCTGACCATCTCTGTGTAATAAACCTGCATTTGGACCTGCACTTCGTCAGCGTCCCCTTCATGTTACAGTTCCATTTCATTTAAGATTTGTAACTGAATCATTCCATATAACTTAAACCTCTACATGTTTTACATAAATACTATTCAATAAAATGGAACAACTGTAATTTTAAAGTTGTGGGAATTTTAATCAGTTGTATCTCGTTTTCTGTTTTTTTTTTTCAGACTTTTTTGATCCAAAATAAAACTGTTAAATTACGACCATGAGCATGTCTTGGCATTTTATTAAAAGTGTTTAATCGTAAGAATTTAGGGAAAATTCTATTAAAAAACATTCTCCTGAACTTTTAGTGCCGTCACTTTATTGATGTGTTTGATCATAATAATCTAACAAAAGTCTCTAAAATAACAGTGTTTCTTTGTAAACCTCTTAGCGTGTAACTTTATTGAACTGATTTGATCGTAAAAATCTAGAAAAAGTCTGTAAAATAATAGGGTTTTTCTGTAAAAAAATTAATGAAAATATCTGTAGATTTATTATTTTTGGTGTGGTTTTTGTTTGGCAACCGTAGCTGCCAGTCATTTGACCTTTTATATATATATATATATATAAAAAAAAAATATATATATATTAGTTCAACCTAATGGTGAGTCAAAATCGCAGTCAAGTGCACCTAGTTTATCTAAAGTTTACTTTAAATAGTATTCAAGATGAACTATTAGTACATGAAGTACAACATTTGTCACTGAAAATGGAGCATTTTACATACACTATGAAAGTGTACCAAGTTGACAATGTATTTTAGTATACTTTTTTTCTAATCTGGTAATGTATTATTATATTTTAAATATAAATGTATTTTATTGTTACAGACAGTACATTTAAAGTGCAATAAAAAGATGGTTAGTATTGTATTAAAATGGTATAAAATATATTGTTTAAATATTAAAGTAGTACATTAATGTCTATTTTACAGTAGTTCAACTTTGATGGTGTGTCAAAATAGCACCGACAAGTACACTTTGTTCATTGTAAGTTTATTTTAAATAGTACAAAAAGAAAAAAAAAACTATTAGTACTTTAAGCACAAATAAAGCACAGATAGGCACTAATAAGGCACTTTAAGTAAAGTCTAAAAGTGCACTAAGTGGACTTAAAAATGTATTTTAGTGTACTTCCTTTTTAATTAGCCCTCCTTTGAATATATTATTATTATTTGAGTATTTCCTACATGATGTTTAACAGAGCAAATTAATTTTTTACAGTATTTCTGATAACATTTTTTCTTTTGGAAAAAGTCGTATTTGTTTTATTTCGGCTAGAATAAACGCAGATTTATTTATTTTTTTAAAGCTATTTTAACGTCTAAATTTTTAGCCCTTTTAAGCTAACTTTTTTTTCTGATATTCTACAGAACAAACCATCACTATACAATAACTTGCCTAATTACCCTAACCTGCATAGTTAACCTTATTAACCTAGTTAAGCCTTTAAATGTCACTTTAAGCTGTATAGAAGTTACTTGAAAAATATCTAGTAAAATATTATTTACTGTCATCATGACAAAGATAAAATAAATTGGTTATAAGACAAGAGTTATTGCAGTTATGAGTTATATGCAATGGTAGCCCTTTAAATCTTAAAGCGTAAGTCGATTACGTATTGGGTCCGCAGAGTTTAACTGGTTAAAAAATGATATCATAGTGGACCACCCCTTTAAACTATTAAAAAGATTCATAAAAGTCTATTTTTTTTAAACCTTTTTATGATTAAAATTCTTCGGAAAAAGATCAAAATTGTATAATTCAATTCAAAAGCATAAACAAATGGGTGGGGGTAGGGGGAGGGGGATTAAATAAAAACATGAATCACAAAAAAAATAAAATAAATTAGTAATCACAAAAACTGCAAATTTTTGGATAATTTTACAGTCGACACTAATTAGGCTTTGCTAGACTAGTCAAGGTAATTAGGCAATACATTGAAGAAAAGTGGTTTGTCCCAAGCCAATCAAAAAAAAAAAAAAAAAAAAGAAAGAAAAAGAAAAAAAACAAATAAAAAAGGACATATAGAATATAGTTTTGAAAAAAAAATTGCTCTGTTAAACATCACTGAAAATAAATCACTTAAAATTTGACAGCAGATTTTCTTGCATGGCTATGAAAGCCTGCAGACTGATTTTAGGTGACATATTCGAACACTTTTGACCGGAAGAATAAAAGTATGCAGCATTTACACATGCTCTATTTCTACAACAAATGCATACAGTGCGTAGATGTTTGTGATTACTATATTGTTTAACGGTATTTCTACTTGCTTTTAATTAAAAAAAAGAATCAAAACAGCCCCTTTAAATCATTATTCACTTCAGGAGTCAGGAGTCATGACAGAGATTCATCTAAAGAGTATTTATTCTTAAGAATCAAGTTTTGTTTTATGGAAAAGTTTTAAGTTTACAGAAAAGTTTTAAATTTGAAGTATATCTGTTTTTTAAGTTGTCTAATATGCTTAAATCTAAAAACTGTCTTTTTTTTTTTTCTTTTCAAAATGCATATTATTTGTGTAATTAAAGCATCAACATTTCAGCATCATTACTCCATTCACATGCGTCGCATGGTCCTTATGAGAATATTATATTAATACTATATATTTATATATATTACTTGTAAATTATAAAATATATAATTTTTTTTAAGGAAACTGGATTGTATCGATTTCTATAGATGCACATATTTAAGAGTACTTTAATAAATAGTAGTAAAAAAAATAAAAAATCAACTAAAAAGCATCTATTTCTACTTAATACTTTTGTAAACTAACCAAAATTAGGGATAGTTGATGTTTCGTTGCTCTTTGGATAAGGGATTCATAAAGATATTTATTTATTTTGAGTCCAAGGCATTAAAAAATTAAGTGAAAAAAGCCTTTAACATGGCTATTGTTTTCTTTTTCTTTTTTCATCTATAATGATCTTTATAGTCACATTTGATGCATTACCTAAAGCATTTATTTATGTAAAAAAAAATTGACCAAAAACTTTTGACAAGGGCAAACTGAAAAAAACAAACCCCCCCAAAAAACAATAGTGGTTTCATGCAGTGACACGGTTTCTGAAAGCGTCAGTGAGCTCATAGAAACAACGTATGACTGCTGATGAAATGGGAACAGGACTCGACAGGCCTGCAGTCTGGGTGCCAAATGGCGACCGAAACCCACGACAGCAGACGAAACCTGGCAGCAGCGGCGGGGGCAGGGAGGAGGAAAGATACGGGGAGGGCCACGCCAACTGAAGGAGCAACGCAAAGTGCACCGTCAGTTACACACAGGCCCACACTTGTCCCAAAACAGGGAGTAGGGGAGAACAGAGCATCTTACGGCTGTCATTCTTGTAATATCATTATGATTTTTTTTTTTTTTTTTAAGTTGACTGTAAGCTTTACTGTTGAACCTGGGAGGGAGAAGAAAAAAGCTTTCTGCTGATGAAACCGTTTCACTGGGCTGATTCATGAATACATCACCACACAAACAGAACATTACGAGGAGAATTACAGTATTACACAGCACAGTTAAATACAGCAAACCCCTAACCGTAAGTATGAGTTAAAATAATAGAACTAAAGGAAATGCACATCCTTTCGGAGCACCGCAGAACAATTGTGTTTTCTATCTGAAAAAAATAAATAAATGAGTGCAGCATAAACAAGTAAACCCATTAAGGAAATGAATATTTTTATTCATTTCTCAATTAATATAGGCAATACTTGTTGGTCAGGGCTCAAAATTAACCTTTTTGCTTGGTAGCATCGTTGCTCCTAACTTAAAAAAAAGTAGGTGCATCAGCCAAAATTTAGACACAAGTTCAACCACCAATTATAAGCACCGTTACTACAAGTTTTATACAAACATATTTTTTGCATTTGAAATCAGCACTAATCAAACTAACAAGCAAAAAAATATATATGCATGCGTGAGGAAAATACGTCTCAACGAAATCCCGTTATCACAAGAAAATACATTTTTTATAACAAAACTGAGTGACCAAAAGATACACGGACAGCTCACCGGCCCTGCACGCACTGCTTGACATGAGTGAATCTGTTAACGATATAACTGTGCTGTTCTCACGAAGGGTGTCTGATATTGCACTGATGTTTTGGTCATATACTGTATCTTATTATATGCATACGTCATGTTAATAGCTATACTGATCTTTTCATGAGTAGCGATATTAGTATACTCGGTGCTAAAATTTTAGATATAGCTGCAACTTACAACATCTGGTGATTATATGAAGGATTAAACAGAACCTCTTGTGCTAGATGTGGCAAACAGTTACCTGAAAATTCCATCCCGTACAGACTTTTCATGACAGACTTGAAGCCAATGGAAGCTTTTTATCCACTTTTCGAAAAGAGTAGATAGTGGATTAACATTCAGCACATGGTCACTACTAAGATGAGTCATTATTTGTAACTTTAGATGCCATTGTTTCTAAAACAAAATCTGTCAGTGTTATTTTCATTCTCATTTTCAGCACTTTACAAACCTGTGGTGAACAAAAATGTATATAAATGTATATATAAAATAATTTTTCGCGGTAATTGCCCAGCCCTAATACTATATATGTGATTTTAGACGCAGTCATTATACATTTTAGTCATTTGGCAGGTATGTGTATTTTAGGTTTTGAACACTTGTTGTAAACATTAGTCATCTACAATAGATAAAATAAAATTACATAAAATTTTAAATGCTTGTTATCATGGCCTCAATTTCAAGGATTGCAAAGATGGTGTTGATAGTATGAAAATGACATAATGAACTGCTTGTGTTTAATTGAAAAAGAAAGTCACTCTTCAAGCACTAAAGCTTTGTCACTTCTGCCTGTATAATAAACTTCTTTCAGGTCTGTCCAAGCATAAAATTACAACAGAGGTAAAACTTAATTGTACATTACAATAAATGGTTGTTGCTGCTCTTATGAAGCATTATTAATGTTCAAGCTGTACTTCCTCAGCAGGGAGAGGTTTTGAGCTGTAAAAGGTGTATAAACTGGTTTTAAGGCGGTAAATAACTACAGGCGGGCAAACAGGTATGAGAAGTGGCTGTTGAGCATTCTTGCACATTTATAATCCTAGCCCTAACTTCCCTAAAATCCAACTTTCGCAGATGTCCGAGAAGTGAAAAAGAATACTTAATGTGGAGACGGAAAAAAGCTTTCGTTTAAATATAATCTGCTTTGACAGCAAAGATGGATTTTTTTCTTATAACTAACAAGCATTGTGGAGAAAAAGGTCAATTTTTTTTTCTTACCACATACTTGCTTGCTGACTTAAAAACAGACAATCCTCAATAAGTAGGGTGCAGATTTGCTGCCAGCCACACTAATCAAATTCTACAGATTAACCTCACTTACTGAAAAAAAATATTTTTTTTGGAGAAAAGTGTAACACAAAGTCAACAGAGCCACCCAAGTTGAGCTATCATTTTCACCCATCGCAGAGATCAGATCAGCTCTCACCACAGTTGGTTCTGGTAGAAAAAAAAAAGGTTTAATCCTGGAGAACATCCAAGAAACACCTTCACGAAGATGTAAGAAAGGTCACACCAAACGCTTGTATAAATAGTGGGTTTACAGGAGTCAATTTGGGAAAGAATACATTTTCATATATTCATATTTAAGACACAGACCTTATTCATACATCTACCACATGGGAGTTTGGTTCAGTTGGACTGTTTAAAATAATGAATGAAATTGTAGTCTGGGAAGTCAACGGTTATGTGTTGAACAGATTGCTTTCGAAGGAGGATTAGAAGTGTTTTTAAAATTTTTTTTTTGTAAAAATACAAATGGTATGTTGGTGCCTTAATTTAATAGATGGATAACAAGTCACAATATTCATTTCTTTTTGTAAAATATATTACACTAAAATATATTGCGATAAACAATATTATTGTCATTTTAAGACAATGCAAGTACATTCTTCCAAAGAAAACATACTATTTTATTCCAGGGCTCGACAATAAGGACTGCCCAATGACTTGCGGTCAGCATGCGAGATGCTCAGGACAGTAGACAGGATGGTTTAATTTGGCTGCGAAAGTCTGTCAGTTACGTGCTCTCAAAATTACTGCTTTAACGCATGCAATTAATTTGAAATATTTAACGCTTTTAAAAAATTAACGCAGTTGCAGTTTTTTTTTTTTCTGTCGTCGCTGACATGCGTTTAACGTGCAATGAAACAAGGATAAGACCAAGGACGCACTTTTAGAAGGAAAGGTTTAGTATAAAACAATTATTGTCACATCACCAGGCTATCCAGCACTTCCTCGAGAGTTTCATCTAATTTTGCATGTTTCATTTTTAATCTTTTGACTTTTGTTTCAAAGGAATTTGATACCGCATGCCGAATGGTGCAGTAGGTGATCTGCCAAAATGCTAACTGCTTAGCATATTATCTTTGGATAGCGGGGAGGGACTGTGATTCAAAGCCACGCCTCCTGAAGTCGTGAACGTGCGCACCACGTCACGACAGCAGACAACCCATTAGTTCATGTTATTCGTCAGTTAGTTAGTGTTTGGCGGGCGGCGTGCAGTAATTTCATTTATTACTAAACTATACTTGCATGCTATTTCAGAGCGAATATTCAGAGTAGCATGGTAAAAAATATAGGAAGGCTGTCATTGTTCAAAAATGACCCAATGTGAACATAAAAGCAACTTCAGCTCAATAAAGCAGGTTAAGTGGAATAGTGATATTTACTGATGCTTTGTTGTTAAACTAAATAAAAATCTACATTATTAAACTGTCAAAGGTCCCTTATAAAACTGAAAACAGTCACATCAATCTTTCGCCGGGAGATTTCAGTGGCTGAACAACACGTCTGTGCATATAAGCCGTTCATAACACAACACAACCTAACATAAGTTTAGCCTGACTTCAATAGTTTAAACAGAACATTACCTGTCTAACAGTAATACTTCAGCCATGGTGTCGTCCTTCCTCCAGCGTGCAAAACTAACTCCAATAATGATTCAGGATTTTCAAAAGTTTCGATTCAGCATTTGATTTCACCGCGTCTGTGATTTTCTAGTAAAAGTGCGACGCTCATGCAGGTGGGCACGCGCGAATAGTGGATCTGGTTGAACAGATGGGCAGAAGTCTGAATGTACATTTGCTGGCAAGCAGTTTGAGCTACTTATCGGAATTATGGGAGATGTCGGCCCGACAATATTTAATTGGATGAACATTTTTTTTTAGTTTTATGCCTTATTTAGAATATAAAAATACGTATAAACACATTTAGATCACTTATTGTAATCATTACTATTGTACTGTGAAGAGACTTTCAACCAGCACAACAAAACATGTTTCTAAAGACAATCCCCTACAACACATTAAAGGTAATCAAAAATCGCTGTTTACATGGTACACTCTTAATTTGATGAACGCGATCATGCACATGGTACGACCAAAGTCCCTGTAAGAACTAGTCTTTGATGTGACACAACGCATACCTGTGGGTGCCTTTGATGTACCCTTGATGCTTCTTACGTCCTTGTTGCAGCACCAGTGGCAACAAAATTAGGCACGAAATTCATATGCTGATTCTGTGCTTCTGCTTGTGAGAGACTGTTCACGTCATTCAAAAGAAAAGGGCCACATTGTCCCCCGATAACGTCAACAGACTAGACTTGCAACTGGCTAAATGTAAAGAAGGACTAAGCAAAATAGTTTCTACTTCATAAATAATTTTCTCAACTATCAGCAATACAACTTTTCAATGAGTGCAATTGTTTCCAATTTCCATATCTGTAATGCCTGTATTTTGGCCTTTTTTTTCAGTCCACTTAGAATCCAACATGGAAATATATATAAAAAAAAAAAAAATAAAAATAAATTATATATATATATATATATATATATATATATATATATATATATATATATATTTTTTTTTTTTTTTCTTTTTTTGCCATTGATTGTTTTGAAATTCAAATGGCACTAACATGTCTGTGTTTTATTTCTGTAATAAATATGGCTGTCAAGCCAGGATCTTGATGGTTTATTGTGGGTTTGTTGTTTACATGAAGAAATCTGTGTTACAAGTTAAACAAAAATTTTAATAAACAATTATACTTTGAATTTAAATAGTTTTTGTCCTGCGTTTATGTTAATGTTACATTTAAATAGCCAAAATTACAAGTTTCAGTCTTTTAAAAGTGATTAATCGCATTTAATTGCAAAAAAAGTGTGATTAATTACTACAATCGATTGAAGGCACTAGTGCGAATACAACCTTAGGGTGTTTTCACACCTAGACATTTGTTCGGAACCTGTCTCGTTTGCCCAATTAGTGCGCTTTGTCATATTTGAATGCACAATCATGCTCGGATCTGCACTAAATCAATCGGTCCGAGATCGCCTGAATGAGGTGGTCTCGGCTCGATTGAAACAATTTCTGAAGCAGACCGATTGTATTGGGAAAGCAAAATGATCCAACAAACTAACGAACCAGGCTCTATCACAGTGTGTAATAGTCACATATACGGCAATATGAAGAGAGAATTTGAGTGACATGATGTCATTCCTACCAGTAAATGTGCCATAAACCAGTAAATAAAATCTGATAAATTTTAATCTTTATTTTTTTATATTTTGTATTATAATGAATCAATGTTTATAATCAAGGCTTCATCTGTTATCTCTCTCTATAATTTAAGCCTACAATATATAATTCTAGCCAACTTTTCTTTTTTTATAAAAATAAATAGATTGATACAAAACTTGAAAACTAAAATTAGGCTATGAGATAGTCTGACCTCTCTGATTTATATTTGGTGATGATGTCTGTGGGTGACAAAATTAAAGTGCACATTTTCACTTACCAAATATTCTATATTCTACCGGTTAAAAGTTTGGGTCTGTAGGATTTTTAAATGTTTTAAAACAAGCCTTTCCTGTTTACCAAGGCTGCATTTATTTCATTAAAAAATACAGTATAAATTGTAAAATTGTCAAATGTTATTGCTCTATAAAATAACGGTTCAAAAGTAGCACATTATTTAGTTTAATAATTTTTTCCAGTGATTTTAAAGATGAATTTTCAGTTTCATTACTCCAGTCTTCAGAGTCACATGGTACTAACTTTTTTTTTTTTTTTTTTGGTGAGGCCAGTGAAAATTTTGGCTGGGCAAGTACAAAATCTGAACCACAGTAAAAAATCCTTTGAGTTGAACCCTGTATTCTAAAGAATATTTCATTTAGTTAGAGTTATTTTTAATAATTTATTAATTACAAATTTCTGCAGATTTCACCAAATAAAATTTAAGACTTTTAGGCCGTACTCACACTAGGTACAGTTGCCTCGAACCGGGCCCGCGCTCACACCACAAACGGGCTTCGGCACGCTTATGTCATCGCTGCTGCGCTGTTCAGTGAGAAGCGCTCTCTCACTCAGCAGCACAGTGGAGATTTCTCTAGTTATATTGTTTCAGTCGTTTGATATGTCGTCAAATATTTCGCCAAACAGTCCTTGAGAATGCGGTGACACGCAGTCAGATATTTCGCCGAACAGATCTTCCACTTTTGGCGCTCATAAACAATCATAAGGCTCTCGTGCTGCAGGAATGAGGAGGTCTGCTGAAGGCGCGCAGCTGTCGTACAGTGAGGGGTTTGTGTCTTTAATAAACTACGGCAGTTTGCGTTCACTGAATAGTAAGAATTATTAATAAATCCATATGAAAGAGTGCTTTAAAAGTCACGTCTCGCTTTCAGTTTCGGGCTTTGACGCGTTTTGCACTCACACACAAGCGTACCGTGCCAAAGCCCAAGTGAACCGGGCTCAGGCACACCTCTTCCAACCGGGCCAGGGCCGGCCAAGTGAACCGTGCTTGAGTCTGATTCAGCGCACTCACACTTCTCAAACGATCCGGGAAACGGGCCTGGGCACGGTACGGATGGCATAGTGTGAGTAGGCCCTTAAAGACATTTTAAGAACATTATAAATAAAATTTTAGACTTACCCAGGGCTAAATGCTAAGGAAACTATATAAATACTGCAAGGAAACTATATAAATGCTAGTTTTCAATAAACTGTTCAAAGTTTTAATAAGATTGTTGGTGATTGCATGGGTGTTAAAGGCCAGATTGGCTAGCTATACATGAACAAAGAAAAATTAAGACCTGTTAAAAAAAGATTTAAGACATACAACCCAATATTTTAGTACATTTAAGTCTTTTTAAGGCCTAAAAAGTATGTTATGAGATTTAAGATTTTAGTCAAATTTTTAAGAGCCCGCAGATACCCTTTAATTAGGCATTGTTAACAAAAAAGTGCAGAGGCTGTGATATCTGCTACCAGATCTATTTTCTGTCTTAAGCCATCTACGTGAAAATATACTAAAGCAATTTATAGCAAATACTATAGTGTTTTTTTTTTTTTAAACCATACTGACACTGACACCTCCAATAGAAATAGAGATGTTGCGCAATCAGCTAAAATGTTGCTAGAATTGCTTTTTATGTACGGCCGAATCCGATACAGTTAAAGTCAGAATTATTAGCCACCTCTGAACTTTTTTTTTCTTATTTAAATATTTCCTTAATTATGTTAAACATAGCTAAGAAATTTTCACATTATGTCTGATAATATTTTTTTTTCTTCTGGAGAAAGTCTTATTTGTTTTATTTCAGCTAGAATAAAGGCAGTTTTGCATTTTTTAAAAAACATTTTTGGGACAAAATTATTTACCCCTTTAAGCAATTTTAGAACCAACCATCGTTGATAATTCAGGGGGGCTAATAATTCTGACTTCAACTGTATATATTGCATCCCCAAAAAAGACTCAGGTAATGTCTATGTGTTGTGCCGATAAGTCCCTATATGGATTACTGTGGGCTAATAACATGTATTATATTTTAGTGAAGTACAATGGTGTGGTGATATTGGGTTCGTACCTGGCAATCTGGTTGACATAAGGCTTTAGTTCAGTGGGCTCATAGGCACGAGCGAAAGCCCAGCACACATAGCAGCCTGCATCTCGCACATTCGATCCCAAGCTGCACGCTCCCCTTTTCTCATCATATGTCAGAGCTTTCAGAATCAGAGGCACCACTGGAAGATAGATGAGAACAAAACATTAGTATGCAATAATCATTTGTTTTTTAATATTGTGAAATTTGGGGTAACTGATTATGTAAAGACGACAAATTAAATATATTATTATTTGTAATCAAATAGGAGTATATTTAAAATATTATTTATTCTTGCGATGCCAAATGCTTGCCAACATTTTCAGCAGTACAACTGAAGCGTTCATCGTCACTTAACCCTTCCAATGGAGTTGCAATAATGTGCACCTTTTGTAAAGCTTAACACAATAACTATTCTGCAAAGTACTATACAAATGAACTGGAATTAAATTGAATGCTTATTTTGGTACATTTCAGAGTTTTTTTGTTTTTGTTTCGATTATATATATATATATATATATATATATATATATATATATATATATATATATATGGTCACACTTTACAATAAGGTTCATTAGTTAATGTTAACTAATGCATTTACTAACATGAACAAACAATGAACAATACATTTACTACTGTATTTGTTTATGTTAGTTAACGTTAGTTGATGAAAAGACAGTTGTTCATTGTTAGTTCATGTTAACTCATGGTGCATTACCTAATGTTAACAAGCATGGACTTGGATGTTAATAATGCATTAGTAAATGTTCAATTATGATTAATAAATGCTGTACATGTGTTGTTCATGATTAGTTCACGTAAGTAAATGCATTAAATAATGAACTTTGTTGTAAAGTGTTACCATATATATATATATATATATATATATATATATATATATATATTAGTGCTTGCATAGTAGAGATGGCATTAGTGTGCGGATGGTAGTTATGTATATCTGCAAGCACTATGGATAATCCACGGGTTGGGCAGGTCGGGTAATAAAAAAAATACTTTATGATTAATTAAGGGGGGATGTAGCAGGACATGGCAGTGGACCAGCAAAAAAAGCAGGGAGTGAGCTTTGCAGAATGGGAAGATGAGACACCCAAAATAATGGATGAAGAGTAGCCTACTGTTCAAAGTTTCAGTTAGAGTCATCATCAGAAGAAAAATCTGCTATCATTCTTGGAGAAACAAGATCGCTTATTTTCACAACTGCAGCGCCTTGCGAGGAGAATCTTGTTTATTCCTACAACAAGCGGTGAAAGTGAATGCTCATTCAGTGCAGCTGGCCGCGTTTTGGAGGCGAGGCTGAATCGCCCGAATACAGGCACAATAGATGCTATTCTGTCTTTGCACAGTGCAAAGAAAAAGGCCAAGTAAACCAAACATAGCTGGCGTGTAGGCTGAAGTAGCATCCTTTTTGTTATCTTGTTCCTGTGTCTGTAAAAACTAAAAATGTCTTATTTTTACTTTCTGTATCTATTTGAAAAACGAAGAAAATGTTGTCTAAAGACAAACTTTTGTTTTTATAAATAAATGTTCATTTAAAAACGTTTACGATTAACG
Organism: Danio rerio; assembly: GCF_052040795.2. Taxonomy (NCBI): domain Eukaryota; kingdom Metazoa; phylum Chordata; class Actinopteri; order Cypriniformes; family Danionidae; genus Danio; species Danio rerio. The sequence continues at coordinate 50,056,274 of NC_141023.1, read as the reverse complement.
TATTGTTTTACTATCAGAGATGCGCAGATTAAAGCTCACTGAATCTGCTGTTGATATTCACACTGAGCTGGCGCATGCTTAGAGGCAACCCAGGCGGCTGCCTGAGGGGGCAGAATAGAGAGGGTGGAGTCCACGACTATCCCCCCACCGCCGGGTATCATTTAGGCTGATCCGCACATCTCTATTGCATAGACTAGTCGAGCGATCAACTACTTCAACCACTAGTAGGTGCTGTCAGAAACAATCCACTACTCGAGCGTAAATTTTCCATAAACGAAATCAAAATGACAAACGTAAGCGACAAACATCCTGATCCAAAGTTAAAAGCAGCCAAACTACAACTGAGGATTAAATATAAGATTTTTTTCAGATGCCTGACATTAACACCATGGGAAATTCTCTCGAAAGGTGGTCGTTATGAACACCAGTTTTATTTTACTATCCAAGCTAGCAAAATTATTTCTTGCCATCCTGATGTCCACGAAGGGAACACATTCTTTATTGGCTGGCAACGCTGTAACAAGACAAATAGCAAGCCTGCATCCCTCTCACATGGTTGTGCTTGTATTTATAAATGCAATCCAGCAATCCACTTTCTGTGGTTAGAGGATGATAGCGGGGATAACTGCTGGTGTTTTGTATAAAGTTTGCTGAACTAAGATGCTATTCCTTATTTCTGTCTAAAGCAGGGTAAATTTAAAATGATTAAATTGTAGGACGTACATTTTAATCACTATTGCATTGCTATTTTTTTTCTACGACTTTGTCTGCATGTAAAATATCATGTAATCATTCATTTGTTTACTGTGTCTATGCATATTTTATTTATTACCTTTAATATATTTTTTAAATGTATTCAAATTATTTATTCATAAATAGTTTATTTATTATTTATTTTCCGCTAGACCGTATACTGTAACTTGTTGAACAATTTCTTTCTCGAACCAAAAAAGTTTTCATTCTTGTTATCACTGCTGAAAACTTAAATATTAAAGTCATTTTTTATTAGATTAATTTTTGTATAAAGCCTGTATATATATATATATATATATATATATATATATATATATATATATATATATATATATATATATATATATATATATATATATATATACATACATACATACACACACACACACACACACACACACACACACACACACAAATGTATGTATTGGATGTATTGAAACGTGGTACATAAAAAGTGTTGCAAACAAATAGATACACATAATTACACTAAAAATAAATACTTTTTTTGGAAAGATATTACAAGGAACAATTTTCCTAAAATGTTGGTGGGGCCAAAATGAACAGTATTCACAGTTTATGATTCATGCTGTATATGCAGTGAGTACTGTATTGTGAATAAATGTGAATGTATTTCAAAATAAAACTAACCCCATTTGTGAAAACTACGATCCGGATCCAGCATAAATAACTGCAAGCTCAGAACAAGAATTTTCATAATCACTCTGAAAGACACTTCACATCAAGCGCAGCACACATGCAAATCTCACTGGTTGTCCTGAATATTTCCACACCCCTCTGACAACATCCTCAAACCTGCTTCACACCTAACTCCACCACTCCTGAGCTAATTCAACCATTTAGGCAAACAAAAGGCGCAAACAGTCTTGTCTGGATTTTAAAGTCCATGTGGATTGTCACAAGCAGGTGAGACAAGGAGGCAAACTAGCAGCGTATCGTGGCTTGGGGCTTGCCTAATAGCAGGCGCATTGATGCTGCCTCAGGGCTCTACTGCTTGGGCACAGACTCCACCCCACAGAGTCAACACCTAAGAGAGAAAGCGAGAGGCTCATCAGACTCATCAGAATCTAGACGGAGCACCTAAACGAACAGACAGTCGATTTCGAGGACAAGCACGCCAGACAAACTCTTCCACTTCAGAGACTTCTGGATGACCACTGTGGATCTACATCCATCAATGATACATCCAATATCGTGAACGTGGAATCTGACAACAGGTAAGAGTATGACAATGTCGATTGATAATGACTGCAGTCATTGTTACTGTTGTTCATATGTACTGTTCATGTGTATGTTCAACTGTAACATTTCTTAAAGCTTAACTGTTGATGTCATGTCAGGCAGGTGTTTCAGAGGTAGATCCAAATAGCTGACTTTAGTTGCACCTGCTAGACTACACCTTGTAAAAAAAGTTTACTTGTCATGTGGTTGTTCAGGCTATAAGCAACCTATAAAGTTTTTCCATTTAGAAAAAAAAATAAACTTTTTCACATTTCACAAGATATTGGGTTATTTACAGAATTAAAACCAGGAAACAATGGATATTGCAGCAAAATGTAATTTCACAATCCAACAAAAAATGTCTTTTAATTTGTGCCTTGAGGAGGGAGCGGCTTCGTATAAAACATGGGAGCCAAAACCTGAGCCACCACTTCTTGCGACAGCTAGTGACAAACAGGTTCCTTAAGGTGGAGTCATTTTCTGCATAACTTGCCTGACAATCTCTTTCTTCAATCTTCTTAGCACCAATACAAACCTTCAGGCCTCAAAATCTTTGCACACTTACCAGACCATTACGTATCCTCATTGTAGTGATGAACTGTAGAAGAAATTCCTTCAAGCACTGAAGAAGTCCATGTTGTTACCAGTGTTATAAAATCCGATTTCAAATGAATAGCTGGGGTAGCTTCTCTACATTTACAGTGCGAGTAAGATTAACATTTAAATATCTTGTATCCTGCAGGTAAGGTCATGGGAAACAGGTGTATGAGGTTTCCCACGCCATCAAATTTTGAAGAAGGGGAGCATGTTTCTACAGGCCTACACTTCAGGCTTCGGTAGTGCAGCTAGAGTGTGTCATGCTAAAACAGAATCCAGCAAACATTAAAGAGCGGCTACATTCTAAATAAAAGGTTTAAAAGACAATGAATTTGCTATATTTATTTCTATTACTAGTAAGATGTGACCCAAAAACAAATGAAGAGTGCTGCTCTTACAGGGTGTGGCAGAACTGTTAATCATATATATATATTTTTTTATTTCCCCATTGGCAGATAGGACTGACAAACCACGCAGCACTGGATTTGAACAACTGCACCACTATGGAAACCCTTCAGGGCAGAAAACCGAAGAAACCCCATTACATTCCTCGTCCTCCTGGCAAGCCTTTTAAATATCAGTGTTTCCAATGTCCATTCACCTGCAACATCAAGTCTCACCTCTTCAACCACATGAAGTATAATCTGTGCAAGAACTCCATCTCTCTAGTGTCTCAGCGCATGGAACAGACAGGGAAAGCATCCAGAGCTTCCCAGCATAGCCCAGCTTTCAGTCACAACAGCAAAGAGCTACCACTGGATGCTGAATCAACCAAACCTATAGAAAATGTCAAGATTGAGAAAGCGGTGACTAAGGAAGCAAGAGAAAAGCCTCAAAGTCCCATCAAGGAGGTCAGTAAAGATGACACTGAGCCAGCTCTTGAGGCCAAGGACAAAAGTGAAGACATGGACATTGCACAGAACAAAATATCTTCGGCCTTCTCGCCAGTTGCACGAACATGCGAAAGTGAAGCTCTTTCTTTGTCTCCACATAAGGATGATCAATCAACCATTCCTCACTTCTACCAACAAATTGCACCTTGGGTAACATCTGCTTCCTCAGCACATCTTCTTCCTCCAATACCAGAATATCCTCCATACATGGTGCCCGAAAGGTCCTTGCCTCCCCTCTACGCACCCTACCCACATAACCAAGCAAGCACTCCAGCCTACCAAGTAACACCTCGAGAGACCCAGAGACCACTAGTGCCGTCACCTTTGATCCCACCTAATTCTTCCCTTCTCCACCCTTATCACTACAGATATGGTCACTCTATTTTCCCCAGTCCACCTCTACCCTACAGCTTCTATCAGCATCCTGAACTCTCTATACCCTTACAGAGATCAAGGTATCTTCCTCTGGATGTGTACAGTAGCAGATTTTATCCTCGAGAGTATGGAGGGCACCTGGTCCCCCTAACGCATCCTGAATCTTACAGCAGGCTTGCTGAGGATAGGGCAGTCCAGGAGCATAATACAGGAGACAAAGGTATTCGCGAGAGTCCTTTAGAAGGATGTGATGCCTCTGGGTCTCCAGACAGGCCCAGTACTGCAGATGTCACCCAGCGTATCCCTGTTGGACTCAGACTTGCTTCCCATGGGGAGTCTCACTCAGGCAGCCAATCGCATATCATATCAGGGTCGACTAAAGCAAATGATAACTTACCCAAAATGCCATGTGGACAAAATCAAGAGAAAATGTTACAAAAGACAGAAAGGTAGGTAAAATCTAAGTGGGAGAAATAAATATGATATACGTAAGATTAATTTCCTCCTTGCAAAACATTAATTACATGACATCTTGTCTCATCTTTACAGGTATGATTCACAAACCACAATTTCCTCAAGAAGCAGTGACATTTCAGACAAGGAAGAGGATGAAGAAACCGAAGAGGAGATAGGTCCTCTTAACCTTTCAAAAAGGGACCAGGCCACATCCAACAACATGACACATCATCACTATCCTGACCGAGAACTGCATTATGATTCAGAAAGTAGTCAAGAAGAGGCTCCGCTCAACCTCTGCCTCAGGGTACAGTCCAGCAACCAAGCCTTGCCCAACACCTCTGAAACTCCGGAAAAAGAAACCATCAGCAATGCTGAAGTATCCACAACTGAGTCACCCCAGGATCTAGAACCATGTGACCAAAGGCAGACAGCAGCGTTTGCTTTATGCCAGTTAGCTAGCTCAAGGGACATCATCAATGACACTTCTGTTAAGCAACAAGATGTGACCGAGAGTCAGAACACTAAGTGTCTTCCTTCTCCTGACAACTGCTCAGTCAAAGACAGTCCTAACATACTCAATGCAAGCATGGTGGCATTGGGACAAAAAAGGGCAAATAATAGACCCTTAAGACACACTAACAAACGAGCAAAGGTTAAAGAACCATCCCGTCCACGAAGAAAAAGGTCACAAAACTGCTGATGAAGAGTAGTTAAACAGTGGACTGCTGCAATTCAGATGGTTGAAAGAAAAGCGGTCCAGTGAAAACATCAACATTAAAGAAAGACTTTGCAGAAATATGACCAGCAGCTACCATCAAGTCTTGAATTATTATAGTATTTATGGCCGTAAAATAACTTACTTATGAATTTTAAAGTTATGATTGAACTGATAATGTATACGTTCAATGTAAGATACTTTGAATAAAAGCATCTCCCTTAAAGATATATGTAAATAAACACGTTTTTAAGTATTCTTGATGTATAAACATTATGCACTGACTAGAAAAAGACAGCACCCCAGTTTATATTCAATATTCAATCTAATGTAACAAAAAGTGAGTGGGTGGTGGCATTTTTACTCAATAAAGTAGCAAGCCAAACTTGTAATATTTGAATAAAGTGTTTGAATAAATTTTATTTCATTTTCCTGAGTATTTCTGTAGTGAGGCATGAAAAGTACAAAGAACGCACATTATTCTCAGATTAGGATTAATGAGTTTGACTACTTAATACGATGGCTGAGTATTTCAAGTGGACCCAAAAACGGAAAAACTCAAGTGACGAATGCCGCTGTGCTGTGAAGTGCTCAATGAAGTTGTAAGTGATCCTTGATAGGCGAGTTCCTGTTTGTTTATTTTAATATCCCGAGAACCATGTCTTTTGTATTTATAAGCCTAAATAATCATTATCTGAATAGTCAGGTCTGTCACGATTTATGGTCTCCTTGAAACAGTTTATTTGTTTTTAGAGTTATTCGAAAGTGTAATGCAGAAATGACATGTGCTGTCAAACAGATCTTTTCTCAATTTGCTGGCGTTTTTTGTAATTGCATATGCTTTCTTAAATTGCAGCAGGCTAAAGCTCTCTCAGCCACCATAACTTATGTTGGTAAGGCAGATTTCAAATATAACAGATTAAAAGAAAATACAAACTAACCGTCTGACAGACGAGAAGGAAGCAGCAGTCCTCTTCGGCCTAGCTCTGCAAGAGCCAGGCAGCCCCCATGCCAAGCATTATCTGTTTCCTGAAAACTGCACATTATAAAAAAAATATATAGTGTAATATAATAAAATTCTGTATTTGAAAACACTTCAATCATATCATTACATCTCAGGTATGTAATTTCATACCTGAAACAATCTAAAACAGATTCAACCACGTCATCAGCAAGCTCTTTAGGCAGTCTACCAGTTACTCTACCAATCCTGCAGGCAGTTAAAAAAAGGAATGCTGGTTAAAAAAATAACAATTATCATTTGCTTTTGCTATACATTTTTTTCAGAGAGAAGCATGACACTATGATAGCCAGTTCAGTTAGGCCAAATAAAACAAAGTGTAATTTACGAACGTGACTATTCTCACCCTTTGGCAGAAGACCATCGGACTATAGTCTCTTTGTCTTTCAGTCCCAACAGCAGTTGTTCTACAACAGATTATGCAAATTAGCTTTACAAGAGAATGTTTGTTTATTTTACAAGAGAATGTTAAGAAAATAAAACAAATAGATACTTACCAATGACATTCTCTACCTCCTGAGGTATGTCATAGTCTTCTTCCTGGCTAACAGACTCTAGATCAGGTTTTGTAGCCTCTACACTTTCAGTGACAGAAGACTGGGCCAGGTTCACAGCAAGTGACCGACTTCCTCTCTGGTACCTGGTCATGAAAAACACAATTGACACATTATTTTGGGTTGATTTCTTCATGCTGTAACAATAATTTACTCCTCAATTACCTCCATTTTGCCAAACGTGGTTTCAGAAAAGTTAAGCCAAGTCTCTGGACAACCTTTACTCCAAGTTTACGCAATGTGGCCTGGTTACTTTCGGCTATTTTCTTTTGGTTCAGGCACTCAAGAACTGTGGGGGCTGCGAATGTAAGGAGATTGGTAAACATTTATCTAAATACATTTTGGTTTGATAGAAATTAAAAAAAAGATACACACCATACTGGAGAAAGTCATCCCGTTTCCCATGCTTGAAGAGCTGGGCCTGGTAAAAAATCATCACTTGATTAGAACTATGAAACTGTTTTCAAAATTTTTTCTTTTTTTTTTTTTTGTATAGCATGTGTTTAAGTTCGTCTATGCAAACTCTGCATAACTACTTGAGGCCCTGTTTGGGAAATGCATAACATCCATAGCTAACCTTTAAAAATCTTTTGATGCAATGCATTAATAAACTGAAGTGAATTCAAATTTATTAAACACATTTGCAAAAACCAGTTGAGTTTAATGCCAGCAGAAGTCCATTAAAAGCAATTATCGAGCATAAAAGTGCACCGCACATGTTTTTGCTTACTGACTGACCCTGTGGCATTTAAAGCTAATATGCAAAACGTTGATGGCAGTTTTAGCACCTCAGGCATTCCCAACACACAGAGCCAGTTTTGTAAGCCTCGAGCAACAGAGATACGCTTCACAAAAGCATTACAATAGCAGGATCGATTTCACGTGCAGGATGTCCCAATGCAAAGAAACAAATTCTGATAAAGATCAAGCATTAAATGAGCAATTACTACAGCTTTAACTTTGCCATGTAACACTATACTGGCTTTGGCAGGTATCAACTGATATGTAGCTATTATTAAACAATGCAGGAATTACAGGCTTTAAAATCCATTCACAGCAAGAATGCTAACTATAAAACCTAATGATAACATTCTGTTTCATATTCATCCATAACCAGCAATATTAATTTCTTGTGTCTGTTATGTTGTTCTGCTGTTGGCTCCGCTAGTCTTAATGTATTAGATCAATGTTTTTCAACAAGGGGTACAAGGACCCCTAGTGGCTCTTATAACCATTCTGTTATTCATGTCAACAAATGAACATTTCAATGATTGATAAATTCATGCCACATAATAAATAAATTATACAAATTGTAAAAAAAAAAAAGAAAAAAAAGTGTTAAAGGGGACCCAATATGCCACTTACAAGATGTAAAATAAGTCTCTGGTTTCCCTAGACAGAGGTGTCTAAACTCTGTTCTGGAGGGTTGGTGTCCTAAATATTTTTGTTCCAACCCCAATTAAACACACCTGAACCTCTAGTCAAGCTCTTTCAATGTATGTTAGAAACTTCCAGGGAGAAATCTTCTATGTCAAGCTGTTTTGACACAATTTACTTTGTAAAAGCACTATACAAATTAAGGTAAATTGAACTGAATTAAATAGAGTGTGTATGTGAAGTAATCTTCACCCAAATATTTTTTTAAAACCCTTGAAACTGCACCTTTTAGGTTGTTCCCTTTCAAATTGTACCGTTTTGGTGACTAAGATTGTGCTCCAAGCCCTCTTTTCTACAAGCCGAAACCACCTACTGGCAGAAAAGGGAAAATTCGGCATCACAATGCTGAGATCTGACAGTTCTTCAAATTATGCAACATAATTTAAAGAAACTGCTCACACAACATATCAAGTATATTTTTGAGAGCATTAAAAAAGCAATGTATTATATTGCTTATTGAAACATAACAGTTCCAATTACCTGTGCATTTGTTGTTTTTCCCATATACAGTTGAAGTGAGAATTATTAGCCCCCCTTTGATTTTTTTTTCTTTTTTAAATATTTCCCTAATGAGGTTTAACAGAGCAAGGAAATTTTCACAGTATGTCAGATAATATTTTGTCTTCTGAAGAACAGCTTATTTGTTTTATTTCAGCTAGAATAAAAGCAGTTTTAAATTTTTTAAACACCATTTTAGAGTCAAAATTATTAACCCCTTTAAGCTAATTTGTTTATCGATAGTCTACAAAACAAACCATCAATACACAATAACTTGCCTAATTACCCTAACCTGCCTAGCTAACCTTTTTAACCTAGTTAAGCCTTTAAATGTCACTTTAAGCTGTATAGAAGTGTCTTGAAAAATAGAAAGTAAAATATTATGTGCTGTCATCATGGCAAAGATAAAACAAATCAGGTATTAGTAATTAGTTATGAAAAAATATTGGGCCCTATCATACACCCGGCGCAGTGTGGCGCAAGGCGCGGCGCAATAGTCTTTCGCTAGCTTCAGCTTGTCGCAAGAGTTGTTTTGAGGCGTTGCGCTACGCTGTTTAAATAGCAAATGCATTAGCGCTCATATGTGCGCCCATAGGCGTTCAGGTCTAAAAAGGAAGGCGTTCTGACGCACACTGCTAGCGCGTTGCTATTTTGAGAAACTTGAATAGAATTTTTATTAGACAAAAACAAACCCGGTCTAAACTCCAGCGCAGAGTTGCGCATCGCTTACGCACTGCTTAATACACACAAGAGAGCAATAGACAAATATATTTACATATGAAAAAAATTAAATATTAAGGATATATATATAGGAAATAAAAAGAATAGATATAGGATATAAATATAAAGGATTAAAATATTACAAAACATGTTATTTTCTAGCCTACATAAATATGAAAAATCACTGCTTTTATGTCTTCTTGTGTCTTCATCTCGGGAGGCTTTTTCAGTTCATTCATAACAATTTGCTTTTGTATAATGTTATTATTATTAGCAGTATTATTTATTATAGGGGCGCCACACATGGGGAGGCACCATTGTGCCAAAACTATTTTTGAAATTATCCTTATTAAAAGTTTCAAATAATAAAAATAAACAAATATTTTTGGTTAAAAATGTTTATCCTGCATTTTTTATGAATATAATATGGTATTCAATTAAAAAAAAATCAATTACACCACCTCTCCCTCTTTGTTGACCATTTGATGAATTCGTTGCTCGGTTACAGTCACTTGTTTAAAATGGAGAAAAGAGTGAAGAGACGTGGAGCGCAAAATAGAAAACGAAAAAAAGAACAAACAATGCCTTAAAATGAAAACTGCCATGACAAACTGGATAATAAATCTATCTATTGAATTAATCAATCTATTAAAGAAACGTTGGCTAGAATTCTGCATTTTAGGCTTAAATTATAGAGAGACATAGCACATGAACCGAGACTGCATCAGATCGCAAAGCAGATCAATGTTGATCTTTCTTTCGAGCTGTCAGTGCAGAAATGAACAAAACAACAGGCCTAACACAACATACTAAAAGATTAAAACATGGAAAAAATTGATCAGATAGTAATTTCGGTCAATTTTCCTAATGGATAAACCAAGATCAGCCTGCATAAACAGCTCTCGGTAATATGTCAGCATGCTTTCACTTTCCCATTTACCGGTAAGAATGAGATCTCGCCCTGGTCATCATTCTCTCTTCATATAGCCGTATATGTGGCTATTACACAATCATAATACACTGTGATATAGCCTGGGTGGTTAGTTCATTGCATTGCTTTGTTTTCTCACTAAAATCGATCCGCTCAATAGGACAGAGACCGTCTCATTCAGGCGATCTCGAACTGATTGATTTGGCGCGGATGCGAGCGCAACTGCTGGATATATGCCAAACAAACCATGCTAAAGGGGGAAACGAGACCGATCCCGAAACAAATGTCTATGTGTGAAAGAACCGTAAAATTGTATTTGCACACAATTGACAGACAGTCGCAGCATGCAGCTCTGGCTCGATCTGGTAGGCAACAAGGCAGCACTGGCCCGATCGGGCCAGTAACATTCTGTACATTGGGCCGAGCGTCTCGCACGCTGGCCCCAGGGCCATCGGGCAGTCCTTATTGTCGAGCCCTGATATAGATATAAATATAAATATAAATATATATATATATATATATATATATATATATATATATATATATATATATATATATATATATATATATATATATAAATTAACGCAATAAACGCAGTTCAGGTTTTTTTACTTCCTGTTGTGGTGGACGTGTGTTCAGCATGCAATAAATGTGGATAAGACCAAGGATGCACTTTTTGAAGGCAAGTTCCAGTATAAAACAATTAGTTGCATCACAGGTTATCCACAGTTTCATGCAATTTCGGGTGTTTCATTTTTAACTTTCGACATCTGTTGTAAGTTGATACCACATGGCGAACAGAAAGAAAATCCTCTGCATTTCGTGACTGGGTGTTCCTTTAAGGTAAGGTTCCTTTTAAGGCTACATGGTAGAATTTTAATAAGAGTATTATCTTAATCATATTAAAATCGGAGTATTGGTGTCTTATGTAAATGTACTCAGAACGTCTGGTGAAGTCGCGAGCTGTCAAAGACAGGGCATTACTCTGCCTTTCAGCATGCGCCCTCCAAGTTTAGCGTGTTTCCTCATTAAACGCAACGAAAGTATATGCTTTGTGTTAATGTGTCAGAATTCTTGTGAAATACAGTAATACTGAGGGGAGTCGCTCCAGTATGGAAGGCCGTTGGGGCCAAAACTTCTGCAGCGCGTTGTGTGTGTCTGTCTGTGTGTATGTCTGTGTTAGGCCTGTTGAGGGGTGTCAGGGGTGGAGTGAGCAACGTATCTGAGTAGGGGCGAGAGGGGTGTGCAATGTATTTAACGACCGGTTTGCAAGAAATTATCATTCATTTGCGGGCATTTGGGAGTCTCTGTGCACTTGCGGGACACTCCTAGCAACTGGATGAATGTAAAGGAGGATTAAGCAAAATTGTTTCTACTCTATAACTAATGTTCTCAACTCACAGCAATAAAACTTTACAATGAGTGCAACAGTTAGTATTCTATAGTTTATTAGTATAATTGTTCATTTTCCATATCTGTAATTCCTGTATTTTGGCATTTTTTTGCAGTCCACTTAGAATCCAACATGGAAATCAATGTTTTCTTTATTGGCATTGATTGTTTTGAAATTTAAATGTCATTAACATGCCTGTGTTTTAATTTCGGCAATAAATTTGGCTGTCAAGCCAGAATCTTGATGGTTTATTGTGGGTATGTTGTTTACATGAAGAAATCTGTGTTACAAGTTGAACAAAAATCCTATTAAACAATAATATTTTGAATTTAAATATTTTTTTTCTTGCGTTTACATTAATTTTACATTTAAATAGCCAAAATTACAAGTTTCAGTATTTTAAATGTGATTAATCGCGATTAATTTTTTTAAAAAGGTGCGATTAATTAGTTAATTTTTTTAATCGATTGACAGCACTAATATATATATATATATATATATATATATATATATATATATATATATATATATATATATATATATGTATTTATATATACTTGAACGCTTCAGTAAATGGGTAGTTGAACCCCTGTTCAGCAGTAAATGCATGGAGCACTTTTAGTGTTATTGTAAGGAAAATAATTAAACCTGTCACAGTTGTAGTTTGGGGAAAAAGGAGCGATGACTCAGGTGCAGCAAATAATGGGTATTTATTGATATAAATAAAAGCAAAACAGCAAAACAAACTACCCGAGGGAAAAAAAAAAATTAAGAAACAGTTAAAAATTCAATATAGAAATAATAAGTTTAAAGTTTCATTGAGTTGGATTGTTGGTGATTGTATGGGTTTTGTTAGGTTGGATAGCAATGAACAAAAAGACCTACAACACAATACTTCAGTAAATGTAAGACTTTTTAAGGCCTAAAATGTTGGATTTTGAGATTTAAGACATTTTAAGACCTTTTGCAAGTGCATTGGCAAGTGGAGGATGCATTGAACACAGCCTTTTATGTGAAATAAACAGTAGTTTGAAGGCTCACCAGAGACTGTAGAGCTCCATCAAGGATCACAGTCCCCTCCATGGTCATCTCACTGCTCTGAGAAATGGTGGTCAGACACCAGTCCAGAAAATCACCCAGACGTTTCTGCTTCACATCTGGACGGGTCACAAACCTTTGCAGACAATATAGAAATTCTTAAAGCAAAGAGAAAAATGTTCAAATAGCGCCCTCTACTGCTCAGTGAGTAAACCAGTCAACACAGAGCACCTAAACACCAGATTTTTATTCCTACATATTGCTCTCGCAAATTAGATTTTTCTTTTTTTTGTGTGTACTTTTAAATAGCCTATTACTTTACTTTTAAAAATCACTCTTTGTTTAGTGCAGTTTGTTTATTGTAATTGTGTTGATGTGATGGTATATGCCGGAAGAAAAGAAGTGTCAGACCTGTTTTTGAACACTTAGCCTTGGCTTCTTTTTTTATAAAAAATCCTCTTTTTGAAACTGTTCTAAATTGTATCTTAATTTTAATGTATGTAATTGTTTGTTATTTACAAAATAAACAAGAAGGATAGCCTAAATATTAAAGGTGAAATTAAGTGTGTTAAAAAAATACACAACATATATTGTCAGATTTTGTCAATAAATAAATCTTGGCTTGTCATTATGATTAGTGTTTTTTTTTTATTTTTTATTTTTTATTTAATGATTGATTTATTTGTGAAATATGCCAAGGCATAGGTTAAATTATTGGTGGGCCGTTATGGGTGTTAACGCGCTGTGTTAATGCTTAACTCTTACCGTGCGATAATAAAAAATATCGTCGTTAATCTGTTCTCAAAGTTGGATTGGGAGCTGGGTCTATTCTACACAAGTTACGATGACTTTCACATTGATATTTTAGTGCGGATGTATACAGTTGAAGTCAGAATTATTACCCCCCTGGATTTTTTATTTATTTTTTTTATATTTCCCAAATGATGTTTACCAGACTATTGCAGGGGACATTGTAATTGCCCAGAGATCCCAGCTTTTACCAGATTACAGTTATATGATCATTTTCCTTAAAACCCATCTCTATCTTAGTTGAGTGAGTGAGTGATTAAATGTTGAATGTGATGAGTTTTCAACAATACTAAATTGAAACTTTATTTTTTTTACATGGTATAATAGTTTTTTGTAATTAAAATTGAAAAATTGAAGTTCCTGTTTCAAAGCTTACTGATAGATGGCTAATTTGTATGTCATTGAAACTTTTGGCACTTTGTTGGGGTATTTTCATTAGTTTTGTTTATCCTGTAAATGATTCAATAAATACCGTACCGTGACATTCATACCAAGGTATTACCGTACCGTGAAATTCTGATACCGTTACATCCCTATTGGCTTCCTATCTTTTTTTGAGAATTGTAATTTTTTTTTATTATATATTGTTCATATCTCCACACAACGAACACTCAGATCTTCTTCTTTCATTTACCTTACGGTTCCCCCTGTCCGCCTTATCACCATGGGAAGCAGAGCCTTCAGCCGCTCTTCTCCTCAGCTTTGAAATTCACTTTCTCCTGATCTCCGTAATCTAAACTCTCATTTACAATTCAAATATAAAGTGTTTGGAACAACCTAAGCTGCGTCCCAAATCGCATACGTATGCACTATTCTACGCCATTTTGTAGTATAAATAGTGTAAGTAGTGTGTTCACACTGAAAACTCTAGTGCAATAATAAGTGCACTTTAATTACCCGGATGATGCACTCATTCAGCCGCTAAAATTAAGTGTGTAATGATGGACACGTCACGCACTCAACGACCGCAGGTTTGCTTACGTAGTGGAAGAGGCGGAGCTATCGGACGCACATGTTGAAAACTTTTTATTTTTTTTGGATGGTGAAAGCAAAATTATCCTGCGAGAGTGATTATAGCGCCTCCCGATGGTGAATGCGGTTATACTCATGGCAGGTATTATTTGATAACTCGGTCGTTTATTTCAATGATTTGGCAACCGTCAAACGTCATCAGGGAAACGGTTTGAATTTCCGCTTAGTAAAAAAACATAAGTGTGCCATTTGGGACGACACTACATACATATACTATCCTATTGAGTGTGTAAGTGCATAAGTACATAGTGCATGAGAGCATAGTGTATAGTGTGCCATTTGGGACGCAGCTCTACTTTCTTTAACTGCACTACTTTTGTCTTCTATTATATTGTGTTTTTATTTGAACTGACTGCCCTTGCCGTCTTGCACAGTGACATTGAGTGTCAAGAAAGGCGCCTTTAAGTAAAATGCATTATTATTATTGTTATTATTATTATTATTATTATTACTATTGTTAATGACAGAAAGAAATGAATTAAATGGTTTTAGTATATGGCTGCAATAGAAAATAAAAGAGTAAAAAATGTAAGGGGGCCTGAATACTTTCCATACCCACAGTATATATAGTAAAAATATTTTTATAGCTCTTACTTTGATACCAGCACTGATGCAGCGTCTCGAGATTTGTCACTGACTCTAAGAAAGGACTGGCAAAAAAAAAAAAGAGATGTGAAAAATCAAACAACTGCTTCAGTCATCAATTTATGAAATGAACAAAACTAAATACCGTTATTACTTAAAACAGTATCTAAAACAGCTTTACCTTGGCAACCTCCAGAATACGATCCATGGTGGACTCTCTGTTCGTCCCCGGGACAGTGGACAGATGGCCGTCCAGGCGAGACAAGTCAAAAGGAATGAGACATGTCATAGACAGCCAAAGGAGGAGTATGTAGCGCGTTTCCCATGTCTAATACAGAAAAATACAATCATTAAATGATGAACAAAGTTTGTGCCTTGGGAAAAACCACTGACTGCATTTATTTTTCCTACTAAGGATATCAATGGTTACCGGTTCCTAACATTATTGAAAAAAATCTTATTCGGTGTTCAACTGAAAATTAAAATACACCTAAAGGTTTGAAACCACTTGAGGGTGATAAAATAGGAATACATTTTCATTTTTGGGTGAACTATCCATCTGTTATAACTAAAGTTTATTTATTTATTTTTTATTGCGTATTGCATGTGTCTTTGTCCCGCCTTCTTGTTGTTTTTTTATTATCCAATAGGCTCCTATTCCGACGTGATTTGTGCTCTTAGCTGCTGGTCTCTGAGCCCTGTATAAAAAGGAGCTTCTGACAGGGTCATTTGTTGTGTGACTGTTTCTGGGAGTTAAGCTCCTGGATTTTGCCCTAATCCTCCGGCCGAGGACCAACATTTAAAATATTTATAGGTAAATTAGTTCATTTACTTTGCAGATTCTTTTGTTTGTTATTTTGGCCTGTGGCCACCCTGAATAGATGCTTAATTAAATTTAATACTTTTTTCTATAATAAGTTGATTCAGTTACTCTCAACTAGAGCTGGGCGATATGGGTGAAAAAAAAAAAACAATAATTTTTTCATATCGGTCGATAATGATAATTATCTTTATTAAAATCTTTATGTCTATCAATTTTACTGGGTTTTCAGCATGCCAATCGCTTTGTGCAGCTGATTTAACACATTTTGCGAAATGTTTTAGCTGTCTGACAATATAAATAAAAAAGTAATAAACAAAAGAACAATCTCAATTCAGCATTTACTGTTCAAGTTTTAAACAACCAAAGACATTACCTTACAAGTTATTGTATATTATTGTTCAACATTATTTAAAAACTAAACAAGTTTGGAACAAGTAAAAGGTGTGACAGAATTGTCAGTTGTGGATGAACTCTCCTTTTAATGGTGAATTTAGAGTGAAATATCCTTTAATTTATTTTATTTAGGGATGCTAATGATTACTTGATGATCTATTGTCATTAACCCTTTAATTGATAGACCTTATCGATTACTGATTATGCGTGTACATTTAAAGGTTTAGTTGTGTTTTGAGCTGTGAGACGCGTCCACATATTACATAATCAAGTGACATCTTGACATTGCATATTGTGGAACGCATAAAACCCTGTTATGCGCAGACCTCCGTTATATCCGCGGGTGTTTTAACCAATTTTGTCTGACTGCCTGGCTCGAATGGGCCTATGCAGACTCTCATTTTATAAACCGCGCATCATGGCGAGACATGCGGGGAGCATCTCCATTCATACAGCGAGCTTCTGAACTCTGTCATCCACCAGACCGAGTTTATTCTTTCGAGGTAATCTAACAATACTATAAGTGCTGTAGCTTATAAAGACAGTCCAGCTCATGCTGCTCAAACCGCTTCTTTAAACGAATAAACCTGTAACCTTTAAAACAGTTTGGTGGATTATTTTGGCGCTAAAGCATATAGCCGACTTGTTTTAAAGCGCCTCGCCTTAGATGTTATTCGTTCTTCTTGTTTAAGCTGTAGATAATTGACCAACAAAATATACATCAAAATTAAGTTACACATTATACAAAATGAAATTCGTTGCAAAGACACATTTTCTAGGCAGTATATACATATATATATATATATATATATATATATATATATATATATATATATATATATATATATATATTTATTTATTTATATATATATATATATATATATATATATATATATATATATATATATATATATATATATATATATATATATATATATATATATATATATTTATTTATTTATTTATTTATTTATTTATTTATTTATTTATTTATTTTTTTGTGCCCATCTGAAACAACTGCAGATGTATGATGCATCGCTCCATGGAAAATAAGGATTTAATTAATGATCAACTGCTGTTGTAAACGTCGGTCATATATTTGCTGCATTTTTAATAAGTCATATAATTTTAAAGATTTTGTCTTGAGCATCTAATTTCTCCTCAGTGATTATGTCCTTTAAATATATAAAGGCTGGTTGTTTTACTTTTGATGGGGGAGTAGGCTTGGGCGTTAATATGGTATACCGCGGGATCTAAAAATAGCAACAGGGTTACAATAATATTATACTTTCATAAAAAAAACCATTGCACTTAAATCGAAAACAAACAAGTATTAAATAATAAATATTATTTATTTAATGCCTACAAATGCTTATGCGTGATTGTAATCACAGGACAGTGTGGAGGAGAGAGGGAGAGGTGAGGTAAGATGGCTAGTCGTGCACCAAGTCGCCTTCAGTTTGGCAGTATTTCCGGTTTCAACTGAACGAGAAGGGAGACGTGGTAAATATGAATTAGAGGTCTGCATTCCCACTGCTGTACTGCAGGACCCGACCAGATTTCTTGTGGTGTGGGGAACAAAGCGCAGGAGAGGTCGTTAACTGGTGTAATTTGAAAGGGAGCGGGCGCGGTCTAATAATATCGCTCCCGAGCGAGCGAGCACGTAATTTCTTAGCATCTTCAAAAGGGTGTTGATATTGTTTTAAATCATGAAACTGGTTTGTGGTGTTGCCTGCTTTTGATGGCATGAGTCGTCTGCGCAGTTTGCAGTGCACGTTGCTCTGTTTTGTGTCAGATTAAAAAAAAACTGTAGCACGAGACTACTGAAGTCTAGTGATGTTTCTTGTCAACAATGTCTGTGACTCTAACCTTTTTGTATTATTTTTCTTACTTTTATCGAGCAATTATTAAACTGTCATTATCGTTTTATCAAGAAATTAAATATCGTGATAACAATCGATATCGAATTATCGCCCAGCTCTACTCTCAACTGAGTGTACGAGTTTGGTTGTCGACCGAATTGGACCTTTTGCATAAAGTTTTGGTTTTGTTTTGGAAATCTACCACCCCATCACATTTGTTTTTTTCTGTTTGTAATGCCCATGTTTTTTTTTTTCCCTAGACTTGGGAAATAATTAAAAAAAAAATGCATTTGTGCATGTTATACTCAATTGTTTCATTTGAGTAAATAACATATTGTATAATCTAGATCAGACACAGATACAGGAAAAAAAAGAGGCAATTAGCAGTGATGAACCCACCTCAGTGTCTTTTTGGTCCTGTCTGCATAAGAGGTCCAGCACTGGCTGAACGTCTGACACTTCGTGGGGGAAAAGCTGCATGAAGATTTTGTAGCCTCTGACCTGCAAAAGCACCGGAAAATCAAGCCACAAATCCAAAAGGTTATCAACTGTGATTTCAGAGAGATATCAGTCAGACTTATAGTGCTGTGCATCATCTTGCCTTTGAGATGATGTAGAGGAATTTGAAACAGAGATGGACCAGAAGAGGCGGTGACTTCTCACTGCGGATCATCTCCAAAAGCATGTTCAGCATCCACTCTGCACAGCAGTAAATCCAGCATTATTAATAGGTTATATGAAGGACTTTTCAACTTTAGAAGATGAGAGAGCGTGATGCGTTTAGGTTGTTTGTTGCTGTCTATGTGTGTGTGTGTGAATGAGAGAGAGAGAGAGAGCTTGGTGCTGTGTGTGTGTGTGCATGATAGTTTGTAATGCTGTCTGTGTCACTTGCTTGTTGCTGTGTGTCTGTGTGTGTTTATACAGCTGTATAGCTGGGTGGTTTTTGGTTATGTCCCCCTTACACACCTCCCACCCACCCTACCCCTGTTAGCTGGAACAGGCGTGGCAGGTAGAAAATGGGGCGGGTCGGCAGCAGTACAACTAATGCTGAACATAAGCGGGAGCGGTCGGGTTCGGACTAAAACCTGGCAGGAGCGGGATTATAAACTTTGTCTCGCACAGATCTTTATAGAAGCACGTATCAAAAACATTATACATCTTGCAGTGAAGCAGTCTACCGGAGCTTGATTAGTTTTTCCATAATCACGTGATCAGTGACAGCCGAAGCTTCATTTTCACCACTTGTTAAGTTGTGACGTATCGGTGACGTATGGAATACTGTTTCCGGGTCCAAGATGCTACTGATTTGAATTGAGAAAATATTAGTTTATGACAACTTATTAGTCCTATCACACTTTAATGTGAATTTTATATACAAACATGGTGTAGACAACAGTGTCTGGACTTGCTGCATCACAAACATCTAAATTTTACCAATTTATTAACAATTTATCACTTTCTGGCCATCGGATAAAAGGCATGGACATGCAGTCTGAAATGAGAATTATTAGCCCCCTTTTAATTTTTTTTTTTCCTTTTTTAAATATTTCTCAAATGATGTTTAACAGAGCAAGGAAATTTTCATAGTCTGTCTGATAATATTTTGTCTTCTGGAGAAAGTCTTATTTGTTTTATTTCAGCTAGAATAAAAGCGGTTTTACATTTTTTTTAAAAACATTTTAAAGACAAAATTATTATCCCCTTTAAACTAATTATTAGTCTACAGAACAAAACATTATCTGTATAATGTTTAAAAGTTAATTAAAAACTTTTAAGAATTAAAAAGTTAATTCTTAATATTATCACTAAATGGAATTTTATAGAGTGTGGCCAAACAGGTTGTTAATAAGTAAAGCTGCTGTTTGTGGAGTTCCTTAATGATTCTTTGCTGAGATTTTGAGTTATTTGATGTGTTTTATTTCAGTTTATTTAATATACGGGTGTGACTGAAGGTAGATGTAGTTTTGTGTTTCTGTTCTCTGTTTCTGCTTATTAACAGCAGGTGTTCATCATCAGTGCTCAATCATCACTTAATTAACCCCATCATTGTCTCATTAACTTTAACTCTGCTGCCGAGTAAATTTTGCTCAATTTAGAGAGGGACCAAATGTTCTCTGAACTGAGTAAATTTTACTCTGAGGATTTTACTGTGTGGCAAAGATAAAATAAATCAGTTATTAGAAATGAGTTATTAAAACTATTATGTTTAGAAATGTGTTGAAAAAATATTCTCTCTGTTAAACAGAAAACAGGGAAAAAATAAACAGGGGTAATTCAGGGGGGCTAAAAAATTCTGACTTCAACTGTATTTATTGCGATCAAGTTTTTTGGAAGTATTGGAAGTTTTGTAAACATTTTTTATTACGTTTTGATGAATCTCCCCATTCAGTCTAATAAAGCGATTAGACACAGAAGCCGCTTTACAAGCGGATACCCACGTGAACATTGAAGGCGTCCACTTTGAATTCGTGATAATACTATTTACACTTTTGCTTTTGCATCCTCGATCATTCTATTAAATAGTGCTGCAGAATGAGGTTTGCTTTCATTTTAAAAATTCCTATAAAGCACATACACCTTTTGCATTTTGTTTTGGATCTGCCTGCAATGTCAAACTTGCTGTGTTATAAATGAAATATAGATGTGTATGTATGTGAATTTTTCAGC
The DNA here is from genome assembly GCF_052040795.2 of Danio rerio. Taxonomy (NCBI): domain Eukaryota; kingdom Metazoa; phylum Chordata; class Actinopteri; order Cypriniformes; family Danionidae; genus Danio; species Danio rerio. The sequence continues at coordinate 50,035,479 of NC_141023.1, read as the reverse complement.
GGTTCGGATACTATTGGCAGATCGACATCTTAAATTAGCACTGCAGGTAAAATTATGATGTTATTTTATGCTACTGGCTGCTGCTATATGCTCAATTAAAATATTTTTTTAACCTATATGCACATTTTACTAATAAATAAATAAATAAATAAATAAATAAATAAATAAATAAATAAAACACTAATCATAATAATAAAAGTAGCCAAGATCTATTTATTGTCACAAACTCTGACAATACATGTGGTCATGATTTTGTTTTGGCCCTGAACACACTAATTCATTTTACCTCTAATTCTTTCTTCTGTTTATTTTAATAACTACAAAATACATCAGAATTATACCAAACAAAATTCATTTCCAAAAGAGGATTTTTAAATTTAAAAATATAGCCGAGGTTAAATGTTGAAAAAACAGGTCTGACTCGCTCCTTTTCTTCCGATGTAGACTGTGCCGTCCCATTAACATAACCTTAATAATTTACAATAATGAACTAATTGCAAAAAACAAGCAGTGATATTTAAAGGTAAAGTAATAAGCTATTTAAAAGTACACTTTAAAGAAAGTCACATTTACGAAAGAGAGAGCAATAGGATATGCTTTAAGGCACAGTCTACCAAACTGCTTTTATTTATTATTTTAGGTTTGTTAATGTATGAATTAATTAAGTTAAATATTTTGTATATTGGGGTTAAATATTGAATTGGTCATTAAATCAAATTAAAAAGCTAGTTATTTTGTGTATTGATCGGTTGGAGTGTCAAAAAAGAAAGAAATGAACAACCGAATTATTTCATTCTCTTGGTAAAGTATTCAAGTATTAAACATTTATATTAAAAATATATTTAGACTAATCTATATAATTTTTAAACGTTGTTTGAGCTCAACTGGGATGCTTTTTATTATTTGTTAATGAACTGCTACTCATCTTTCCATTAAACATTTCGATAATATACTGATGTTTTAGCTTTCTGTCTCCAAGTATGCAATGTAACTTTCTAAGTTATCTAAACTAGACAATTAAAATATGCTGTAAAAAAAAGTGTAGGTTAAAAACTATTTTTTTTTGGCTGGAAATGATTTACTGCTGGTTTTGTCTGACCAGAGCAGAACTGCACAATAATGCAACTGACGCAGTAGTATGGTGTAAAGCATGATATGAGACCAGCTGTTTACCCTTTGCGCTATTTTAAGTGAATGTAAATGGAATCGATTTCTATATGTTTCTTTATTTAACCAGATAAAAACCCATTGAGATCAAGATCTCATTTAAAAGGGTGACCTGGCCAAGAGGTCTGCAACATACGATTTATATAAAAAATAAAAAAAAATAAAAAAAAAATGTAATAATATTAGTAATAAATATAAAATTGATATAATATAAAAATACAGTTCAGTTTTCCAGCTTTACCACATTTCAATATATTAAAAACACATACATTGAGAAATGGACTGTTGTTGTTTGTTAAAAAGGATAGAGCGAAACGATGTCATTGGGATAAGCTCAGATATCTTTACTTCAGACTGAAGAGTATTCCAGGATGAGGGGGCGGCATGACTAAAGGCTCGTTCCCTATTTCAATTCAAACCCGGGGAACAGTCAAATGATAAGCTTCACTTGAGCGTAGGGCATACTGGCTTTTAGACTTATGGAGAAGGGAACATAGGTATGAAGGCACCAGTCCCAGAAGAGCCTTGTAGACCAGAGTCGATTCCTGAGTCGATTCCACCAACTCCAAATTAGGAGTCGAGAATAGGAGTCGATTCCAAAAAAAAAAAAAAAACAGAACCGAACACCCCTATGTTTACTGCTCCAAAATACTTTAAATCTTTCAAAAAATACAATGTATTGTTTTTAAAATGGGATAAAAATGTTGTTGTTTACCCAGACATTTAAAAATAATATATTTCAGAGCAGTGAGCAGGATACTGTGAAACCATGATATTTTTACCAAAGGTTATCATACCGTCAGAATCTTATACCGGCCCATGCCTAGTGGTGTATAACAGTCCTTATTTGTAAAAAAATAAATAAACAAAAAAAATACAGTAACTGGGTAATTAGCTTATATTACTACTGTTGTATTACTACATGATTAAGTTGGTTGGTTGTAAACATGTGACATTTTAGCCACACAATGTTTTCCCACACTTTAACCTGCAAAGATCCTCATCAAGCTTTGATTTGGAAATCTTCGAGCTACGAACCTTCTTCCGATACATTTGTGTTGAAAATTTCACTGATTCAGAAAGCTTTGATTCACAATCACTAATGTCCATCACACACTGTACATGATGCTTCATCTTACCAAGATGAGGGTCCAGTAGATGTGGCTGCTCCTGGTAGCGATCCATGATAACTGCAAATACAAGCCAATGCACATTGAGTTTTTTGTCATTTTATGTAATAGAGCAGTATACCGACAACAGACAGACACAAGAAAAAAGCAAACTGACAAGACAGGCACAAGAAAAAGACAAACTACAATAGACAGACACACACTAACGGCAGGTGTCTAGACAGACACAACAAAACAAAACAGACAGACACAACATAAAGGCAGAGCGAAAACTGACTGACATTAAAAAAGGGTTGTTATTGTTGAATCTCAGTAACTGTTAAATAGGGTATTTTATTCACCTTAAATAATGCAATTCTCTTCAATGTAGTTAATGCAGACTCATAAATTAGTTGCGGCAAAAATGCTGATTCCCGATGTAATTTTCTATTAATTTGCTGAATAGACAAATTATCAACCTACGTCACACATGACGTCACACGAGTCCCCGGCTGCAAAAAAAGACCAGCTGTAAATGAAAGAGCTCCCAGTTTATTCTGCCACCCCCTGCGCGCACATCCTGAATCTTTACAAACATGGTAATTCGTCTATTAGCGATTAAAATTACTTATCTAGCTAACGTTAGCTTGTCTACAATAGCTTGTACAACTGCAACTAATATGCCAAAGCCACTTCCCATGCATTATTTCATTTGTGATGACTTGGTATAATGTTAACTTAACATTAACGACCACAATTAGCATATTGTTTATTGGTATAATGTTAACTTAACATTAACGACCACAATTAGCATATTGTTTATTGGTATAATGTTAACTTAACATTAACGACCACAATTAGCATATTGTTTAGCTGTGTATTTGTTAAATGAGCACTGTGCTACGTCCAAATTAACCCCACTGTTTTTCTATTCTGTTTTTGAGTGACTAAATTAACTTGAAATTAAAATGTTAACATTTTTTAATTCCTAGTTTTTATTGTAGTGATTATTGATATGATAGTTTTGCGTTCTTTATGTAAAGCACTTTGAATTATCATTGTGTATAAAATTGTCTTGCAGTGTCATGGACTAGATAAAATGAAATTTTCAGTGCACCTAAACACCGAGTACAAATTGTTCACATATTAAGGCAATTTGGGTTTAAGAATGAGTGCTTATGAAAACACTAATGTCACATTATCAATCAAAGGCAAAGGAGAAAGAAATTATTGAGAGACAGGCAGAGCAGGGACAATCAGATGTACAGTCAGTGTCAGGTAAAGGTGTTGTCAGGGCCTGATTAATCAATGGGCATTATGGGCACATGCCCATGGGGTCCGTGCGCACATGGGGGCCCTGCAAGGGGGGAAAAATGCATATTTTGTGTCTAGGCTAAGTGCAAATAGTGCACCTCGTAGGAACAAGCTAGTTAGTCGATTCGTGAGTGTGAGTAGCGTAGCTTTTAAAGTGCATGGCAACATGTTTTGATGTGATCGATCATGAATCAGGTTTCGAATTCACTGATGAACACATTTCTTTTTTCCCCACTACATATGAGATTTTGTCTACTCTTCATCTCGAGGAAGACAAGTAGGAATCATTAATAAGTGTGTGTATTATGGAGGACTCAGATTCATAGAACTGGAATGGAGAGGTATTAATATCCAAATCATATGCATTATAAGTTTGTAGAAGTTTAAAAATACTTTTAAATATAATTTCTAGTACTGCTTTTTTGAAACTGAACAAGTAAATTTAATGTAATAATTTTCACTATTTTTTTTATTAAAGTGTGCTTTAAATGCTTTAAAATTTAAAATGTAAGTGCTTTAAAATTTTATTTTTTTAAATAATATTATATTAATCTTATTTTTTTAATTCAACTATAGGGGTGCGGCTAGGTAGGGGGGCTAGAAGACATTGTGCCCAGGGGCTTTTGAATTCTTAATCCGAGCCTGGGTGTGCCTTTATTGAAGGGATAATGACAAATAAATGAGGGGGGGTGAACAATTATTATTATTTAATTTTTTTATGTTTTTGAAGTTGTGACTGTTTAGCAGATGAACCTTACAGGCTCAACCAATTTACAATATTCATTCATTAATTTTCTTGTCCGCTTAGTCCCTTTATTAATCCGGGGTCGCCACAGCGGAATGAACCGCCAACTTATCCAGCAAGTTTTTACGCAGCGGATGCCCTTCCAGCCGCAACCCATCTCTGGGAAACAATTTACAATATGATTTGTCAATTAAGGAAGTGTAATGTAAACAAGTTAGTTATTATGAGTATGGAAAAGGTCTTTTCTTGCATTTATTTTCTGCTTCAGGAATCAGTCTGTTGACTGTAAACAACACAACAAACAATGCAATAAATAGTTTTGAAGAAAAATTTGCTTTGTCATTAAACCCGAGGAAAAACTTTGAAAATAACCATAATTTCGTAGTCTTCATGCTATAATATGAATGGTAGAAAGATTTTAACTGTGAAGAAGATATATCTTTACAAGTACTGTTTCACTCGCTGTATTGTTTATTTTCCCCTTCAATAAAGTGCCCATAAGAAATTTTAATAACAATCAATTTTACGCCCATGACTGTTAATTGTTTCATCTACTTTACTTCTATGTCACTGATTTTCATGTGTTAAGAATGTTACACGTTACAGTTATCATGCTGACAAAACAATTTTAAATTGAACTGAATTACAGAGAGACGGACATATTCTTACCCACAAACTTCTCGATGGTGGCCTCTCTGCTGACAGTGTCGTGATGAATGTCTGGCAGGCTGCTGATGAGAGCTCGAGTCTCGGTGCTCTCCGTGAACTCAGACAGCACACACGCCTGAGCCAAAACCTCCGCATCCTCTCCATTACACGCACCCTCCATCACGGACATCACCTACCAGAGGACTGACAGGCCTGCTTCTCACTGACCACGTTTAAACAGCACTAATCGTACAGGATAAAGTGAATCCAGCAAGTCACTGACAGCAAGATCTCAAAAGCTGAAGTGTCTGCAGCTCACAATGACGCACTCGTTTCACTTTAAACTTAAGCGAAACAATTCAAGGTTGGTCTGTTATTTTAACAAAACTTAGGTTAAATGTAAGTCACTATCTACTCCACAAGAGCGACAAATTGTCTTGTAGATGACATAATCAGGAAAGAGCTGTGTTGATAAGGGTATGTGATGCATGCCGCGTATTATTATGATGCTCGCGTCGCTTCTGTCGCACACGGCAACGTCAACGGCAAGTCGCGAGGAACAATGTAAATCACAACGCGTTTTTATTTCAAGTTTAAAGTCTTTAAAAGAAATCGCTAAAATCCTGCTGAATCAAGCACGATTTGTTACATATTACATATGTTACACATTGTTTCCTTAAAAAATCCCCGGATACATAACGTTGATTCAATATATATAGGCTATATATATATATATATATATATATATATATATATATATATATATATATATATATATATATATATATATATATATATACATATATATATACATATATATATACATATATATATATATATATATATATATATATATATATATATATATATATACATACATATATATATATATATATACATATATATATATATACATATATATATATATATATATATATATATATATATATATATATATATACATACATATATATATATATATATATACATACATATATATATATATATATATATATATATATATATATATATACATATATATATATACATATATATATATATATATATATATATATATATATATATATATATATATACATATATATATATATATATATGTATATATATATATGTATATATATATATATATATATATATATATATATATATACACACACAGTTGAAGTCAGAATTATTAGCCCCTCTGAATTACCCGTATTTTTTTTTCACAATTTCTGTTTAACGGTGAGATTTTTTTTTCAACACATTTCTAAACAATAGTTTTAATAACTAATTTATAATAACTGATTTATTTTATCTTTGCCATGATGACAGTAAATAATATTTTACTAGATATATTTCAAGACACTTCTATAAAGCTTAAACTGATATTTAAAGGCTTAACTATGTTAATTGGGTTAACTGGCTAATAATATTGGCTAATTACTGGGCTAATAATATTGACCAGTCGATATCCTAATAATAGGCAATTAATTAGTAGATAGAAGTGGTGTGAATTTTTACTTAAACTGAAGTGTTACCATACAGTTATAAATACATTTTTCATAGACAATAATAAATAATTTTAATTAGGTTTACAAACATCTAAAAAGACATAAAAAAAAAAACTTTAGATATTAAAGCTATTCATATGGTAATATTTAAATGTAAATGTTAAAGACATTATAATAGTATTTGAAAATTCACAAGTATTTTAATATAGTTATAATATAATATTTTATAATATTATTAAAAATATAGAACAATAAACAACAACCAAAAAGAAAATTTAGACTCAAATATTTTTGTCATGTAAAATATTTTATTTTAAAGCAAAAAACATATCCAGGGGTAAGGAGTGGCTTTGTTCCATAATGTATATATCACTTCACTGACAGCTGATCGGTCATGTTTTGTTTCGCAATCTCTAACCTAGAATAAAATCTGTATTTGAGCAGGTTAATCATGTATCGCAGGTTATTGTAGTGACAAAACCCAAATACAACCAACTTAACTTAAGCCTGAAAAACTCAAGAGTTTGCTCAAATTTACCAGCAGGGTAAAAACCAAACTGGCTTTGTGCAACAGGCCTGACTTGTAAACGCTTATGCTAGTTCTGCTGCAACTACTAACTTGAATGTCCATACATCATGTACTATATGAGGCTCCTGCAAACTGAAGTTACATAACAGCAACATCACCAGCTATTTCAACCGTATTCAGATGTTTCACACCATCAGTATGCTAATGATTAGTGATACTGAAGTTAAATTCAATATTCATATTCAAATAATGCTACTTAGTGCACACATTTTCAATCAGTAAATCAAGAAAAGAAGAAAACAACATTTTCTTCAAAAGCATATTTATGCAGTTCAGTTAAAGGTAAACTAACCAATTATTGACCAACAACTAATGTTATTTTAAAAGCTCCAAAGCAAACACTATGCAACCTGCTCCCATTTTATATCAATTGTTACTGAACATGCCCCTTACTGCTGAATTTCTTCTTTTTTTTAAGTGTATTTTGACACAATTGGGTCAAATGCATTTCTTAAAATTTGCTTAGTAAACATTTAAAGTGCAATTCTTAAAATGGAATGATGAATTTATAACACCATAATTTGGCAATTAGCCATAACATATAATTTATCCATATTTTTTTCTGTGCAAATATTTTCAAATGCATAGTTCACACAAAAATGACAAATTCCTGTTAATTTACTCACCTCTACATCATCCAAGATGTAGTTTTTCTCAGTGAACATATTTTTTATATATTTTCTCTGTGATTTGTATAATGCAAGTCAATGGTCAGCAATGCTTGATATTAAAAATAAACACATATAAGGGCTATTCTTCAACTATGGGCACTTTTAGCCTTGTGAAGTTGAGTAAAAAAAAACTTGTTCAAAATGAACGTAACATAGCCTCATAAGTTTGACAATTTGTCTCGTTTTAACATCTGTAAAAGGACAAACCTAGATAAGAAGAGAAACATTTTTTTTTTTCATCGTGAACTGAACAAATGTCATTTCTACCACATCTCAGTATACAGCTTTTATTTAAAATGAAATCAATTATGGCAGTCAGACATTGTCAAAGATCATTTTGTATCTAGTTTAACCAATCTTTCCACAATATATATAATAATTATACAATGGTCAATAAAATAAATTAGTTGTATGCTCTAAATTTTAATATTAAATTGGTTAAGAGCTTATTAGAAAATAAATAAACTGAATTTGTATATTAAATAGAGCATGAAAGTATACACAGTGAATACACTTTTAATTTGTGATGAAAACTTTTTAAATATTTTTTTGAAAATGTGTGTGGTGATGGAAATGACAGTGGCGGAAATGAAATTTCAACCGTTAATTGTTAAAAAATGTAAGATAGCTTCACCGATTAGCTTTGAATTGATACTAGCCTTTCATGTATACAAAACACTCTTACTTACCTTCATTTTGTTTGATTTTTAAAAACATCTTTGAAGGTACAACATGTTTGAAAATGACACAGAATAAATGTATTTCCTTATCAAGCAATATTTACCTTAATTTGTATCTTTAAGTGTCGTTGATAAAAAAATAAATTCTCTCCATCTTGAACATGTGCCCGGATGGCACTATGCATTTTAATAGAAACCACCTAAATAATCTTTCACACAAGCTTTTTAAAGTGACATTACAGTGTTGTGGTGGAGATGACACTGATACTGTGCGACATATATTTTGTATAAAAAATAATATTGATATTAGTATGGGCGCACATATGAGCGCTAATGCATTTGTTATTTAAACAAGATGAAGAGCAATATGCAAATACCTTTACATATGAAAAAAAATAAATATTAAGGATATATATATATATATATATATATATATATATATATATATATATATATATATATATATATATATATAGGATATAATAAGAATATATATAGGATATAAATATAAAGGATTAAAAAACATAACAAAAAATATCATTTAATATTACATATTATTTATTATTTACGATGTAACGTCTTAGCTGTGAAAAACATGGCGGTCCCTTTGTTTTCATTTCAGGCTAGCTCCACGAGATTGTGATGTATCTCTGTAACCAATCAGCCTTCAGCTCCACGTGTAGCTCTACCCTTATCTACTGTTTCGTACCCTTTCGAAAGAGTGCAGAAAAAGTGGTACGGTAAGGTTCGGTTCTCTTTTTGACAGTGGAAACGGCCATAGAAGCGTACTGTACCGTACCACTCAGTGGAAACGGGCCATTAGTTTATATTGTGTATTTACCATGGTATATGTTTTGCTGTAATTCCAAAATGCCAAATTATATTCACTTTGTGCCACTCTTTCAATTAATGTAAGTAAAGTGGGATTGTATGTGTGCGTCAAACATTTTGGTGAATTACATTATTTTGGGGAAAAAGTATATAGGTAAACATATTGCTTATTTTAGTGAGTCAAGGCTCTATTGAAACTGCACGAGATGCCATCTGACATTGAGGGGAAAAGAAATGGCTCGTAGCACTTGTTTTCCATTTCCAAAATATTGCATTTTTTAAATTATCAATCCAGAAAATGGCACTGATACGCTGTATTTCTTCAAAGACATTAAAAGCAAGTGAAATCCATTCACCTTATTCTCCAGGGACGAGCAGGCGCAGCCATTTGAATCTTTTTGGCTCGAGACTTCCGGTCTCAATTCACTTCCATTCATTTTTAGACATTAAAAACTGCTAGTTTCGCTGTTTGATGTTGCAAACTGATATTTCCTTGTTATATTATTCTACTTGGTCTGTGTAGTCATGCAAACATTTGTTAGTAGAGCAAGTAGTTTGACCGTTTTTTGCCGTTTATTATTCCTAGTCATTTCTCTCATAGGCGACTGAAACGGAAGTTCTAAGACAATTGCGAAAACAGGCGCACTTCCGCATTTTAGAATAAGGTCAATTAGAACTACCATTTCAAAAATGTCCAAATGTCATCATTTATAAGCATCAAGCTCCCAAATGGAAGTTTGGAGCATCCTTCTTAAGTGTACACGCAAAGCATAATGATTAATGTTGGTTTCTATGAAAAAGGTCTATATTTAATCTCAAAAACAGGTTGACTTGCATTATACGAATCACCAAGAACCACAGATTCAGGTCTAAGTCTTCCTTAATGATCTAACTGAATAAAATAAAACAAAGTTAGATACATCTTCAGTGGCTTGACGGTGAGTAAATGAACTGTAAATGATCATGTTTGCTGAAACTATCCCTTTAAGACTTTAGAGCTCCTCACCATGTCAATGCATTTTCATTATACTGGTGATGCTATATCAAATTCTGATGGTCATGCTCACAGTGTGTGGCTTAATTTTACATCCACCTTTATTAATGAAGACTTAAGGTGATCTGTTCTTGAATCACGCTGTTGGAATCTACTTTGTTAAATCCTTCATAATGCGTAGCGAAGACCCCCTGTAGCCTCCACCAAAATGATTCCAGTGGTTCAGATAGTGAAACAGCTGGTATAGCTGATGCCTTTTTGCAAAGCCAGCGGTCTTGGGGATCTTCTCGTGGTAGGCATTGTAAAACGAGCTCCCAAAACCACCAAACATGCCGGCAATGGCCAGCTCGTACTCCGAATGGCCATAAAATGATGCGGGGTCAAAGATGACTGGACCATCAGAGCATTCAGCCACGTTTCCTCCCCACAGATCTCCATGCAGCAGAGCAGGAACCAGCTCTACATCTGTAAATAGCTGAGGGATCTTCAGCTAAACAAAGAGAAATCGAGAGATTTGTGTGCCATACACATGCAGCATTAAACACAGGCTTGCTGACTATATTACTTAAAGTGTAGTTCACCCAGAAATGGTTTTTAAAAATAATCTTCAGGCTAATCCAAACATGTGTGTGCTTCTTTTACACAAGAGAAGACAAGTGGCTAACCAAAGAGTGTTCTTTCCCACTCTTCCTCTCCACAATGATATTATTGTAATTTATGTGCACACAATAATAATAATAATAATAATAATAATAACAATAATAATAATAATAATAATAATAATAATAATAATAATAATAATAATAATAATAATAATAATAATAAATATAGTTGCAAGCAGCAATTAAGGGGCCAAGCACTTTTGGCCAAAAGGAGGCGCTGTTACAGAAGTTTTTGAGTACTTTCAGGGCTTGGGTTGAATCATACCATGTTTTGTAATGATATGTGAATATGTTGGTAAAATATAGCATTTTTGGCCAAAAATCAAAATGGGCGACGCCCAAAATGGCTGACCTGTGAAAATCAGGCATCATTCGACTCGACATGCTCTGCCGGATGTAATGATACCAGTTTTATGAGTTTTGGATGAAAGGTTGAGACGTTATAAGCCAAAAAAGCAAGTTTTTTTGTATCTCCGGACCACTAGGGGGCAGTGCACCGAAATTCCGCATATAACCTCAGACCCTAGTTGTCATAACACACACCAAGTTTGGTGTGAATCGGTGAATGCGTTACGGAGATATCGCCTCATGTCCATTTTCGCAAGTTCTACGTTAAATTTGATCGCAAGTTAAACGAAAACAGTTGGTCTAATCAACTTGAATTCCATAATTTTTGGTTGACATGGTCTGTAGATCATGTGATTCAATTTTGGTGAAAATCGGAGAAACGGCCCAGGAAGAGTTTTATCGAATAGGTTTATCGAAAAATTTAAAATAGCGCGAAAAAATTTATTTTATTACAATTAATTTATTAAAATTTTACGTCATAGGGTGCGTTTGAATCGGACTGAGCCAAGGAATCAGAGGAAAAAAACAATTTTGATTGTAGCCCATTCAGTTCAAACGTTATCATGATAAACATAAGTGAAAGTTTGGACAAGTGGTGGCGCTAGCGAGTTTGATTTTGAGACTTCATATTTGGTCTGATTAATGTTAACACTGAATTATTAAATTAATTCACTAAATTATACAACTTTCCCACATATGCCTATATGGGCTGCCATTCAAATCCGGCGGAAGAAGAATAATAATAATAGGAACACTAACAAAACCAATGGGTGCCTCCACACCTACGGTGCTTGGTTTGTATACAGTGCCTTTAAAACTTAATTCTAAAAGCGCTTTACAAAAAAAAAGATACAGATATAAAACAGCTTAGAACATTCAAAACATTAAAACATGTTGAATCGTAAAACAAATCAAAAATACACATCTCACGAATAGGCGAGGATAAAGTAGTGCGTTTTCAAGGATGATTTAAACAACCTAAAGGCTTGTACACACCGGGTCGCTTTTCGTTTGCATTTATCGTCATCGTTATTTGAGAAATTTTCCGGATTCAAACTCAATTTTTACTGCCGTCAAGCAGAAGAGTATGCAAAATCCCTCCTTAAACAAAAGATGGTGCTACACATCTTCAGACACCTGCTTGTAACACAGAAGTAGACAGAAGGTTGACAGGTAGGTAGGTAAAGTTAAAGTAGGTAAAGTAGGCTTGTAGGTAAAGTTACTGGCGATTCAAACAAGCATGAATGGTTCAAGTAGCAGCTTCAGCTCTAGCGATGAAGAAATGATTATTGTTGACCAGAGCAATAAGCAGCTCCATGTTTATATCGCCTCTGGGCATCATCTTAAATGTGCGCTCGCATTGACAGTTTTGCACTTAAGCGCCTCCAAGTGCTGTTTACTGTAACTTCAGCAGCTCCGTGGACATGAACAATAGTGCCAAAAATACGACCATGTACGAGCCTTTAAAGAGAAAAATCAAAAAATAATAATAAAAAATAAAAGAAATCTAAGACATTTTTGATTTTTTACAAAAACAACATTATTGTGAATGGATTCAATTTAGTTTTTAATTGTATTATTTAGCATCATGATTAATTCAATATTAGACTGATTTGGGATTTTAAGTATTAACTGACTGAATTTACAAAATTGCTCATTTTATACTAGAACAAAGTCTGATGATTGGAGTAGAAAGTAAGATGATTTATGAAATAATTATTTGGTAAAGACTGTTTCCATTATTTACCTGACATTTCTATGCCTCTTTCATCTAATTTGTATTCATTTTAGTTTTTTTTATTCCATCTATTTAATTTTTTATGAATTAAAATTAACTAATTTATTACATTTTGTATTATTTATTAATTGAATAATCTCTTTGATTATGATCTTATTTTTGCCTGATTCTGCTAGTTATTATATTTATAATCACATTATAATAAGTATTTATAATTATTTTAATCACATCATTTAAATTGATTTCATGTACTTGTTTCTTTAACAGTTAGTAGTGCTTATTTTATCTTTTATCTTATTTATATTTGATTATTTGCATAGTTATTTCAATTGAAATCTTTTAAATAAATATTTTGATTTAATTTCATCTTATTATTTTACATAAATTTGTGTTCATCTTTGTTTTAAACAATTATTAGTTTATATTAATCTTATATATTAAATGATATGCATTTTGTATATCCTTTCTCAAAAGATTCGATCTCAGATGGATAAAAAAAGTATTTCAGAGAAACAGCAGGCATGTGTATAAAAATGGTTAAAATTAGATTTTACTTTTTGACTTAACTTGCTACTGTAAGTAATCCTTATTATATCAATGCTTTATTAACTTTTGAGAACATGTATGTTCTCTTTGAAAACTACATACAAATGTGTGTGTGTGTGTGTGTGTGTGTGCGTGTGTGTGTGTGTATTATTAAATTTGGTTTACTTGGAGTTTAGCCCAGAGTTCTCTGGCCTCTCGGTCTCCATATGACTTCTCCACCAATCCCAGTTGATGCTGCAGCCTCTGTTGGGAGTAAAAGGACACCCAATCCTCCTGCCAGTCATTCACCTGAAAACCAGTAGATGGATCAAAACCTCTCAATGCAAACATCAATACAAGTCACACTGCATTTGTTTAAAGGAACACACCACATTTTGTTTGGAAATAAGCTTATTTTACAAGACACCTAGAGTTAAACAGTTCAGTTTTACCACTTTTGAATCTATCTAGTTGGTCTCCTGGTCTGGCAGGAGTATTTTTAGCTTAGCTTAGCATAGATCATTTGATCAGATTAGACCATAAGGATGTCACTCAAAAAAGAGTTTTGATAATTTACCTATTTAAAACATGACTCTTATGTTGTGTACTAATACACTTTTCAAAAACTATACTTGAACTTTTTAAGCATGAAGCTAATTGCCTAATCAGATTGAATGCTTTATTCTAAGGTAAAAGTGCTTCGGCCAGTCCCAGAGATAAGCTGAATGAATAAAAATGAAGGTAAAGCACAACTTTTTAACTCTAATGTACTTATAAAATGTGCCTATCTAAAAATAAAAAAGGGGAATGTTTCTTTAAATTAGGATATATGCTGACCTGAGGGATATAACCACAGCATGTAGCCACGTCAAATCCAAACTTGTTGACTGCTACAACCTCAGACTTTCCTTCGTTAATACAAAAATGACAGTAAAAACAAAGCCACTGAGAATTGTGCAAAGAAATGCCTGCTAAGACAAAATAGCATTACCAACAGTCTGCTGCTCCTTGCTTTGTTTCTCTATCTGTCTCTTGTTGTGAAGATGCAGGTCAGCCAGCTGTTCTCCCAATTTTGATGAGTATCTACAAAGATAAACATAAAATAGTTGTTTTAATATTTTTAAAAAGCTAATTGCTAAGGCCCTGTTTACACATGATATCAAAATGTCTTCAGTTCAATCACATAGGGATGATGCTAAATACACATGGAGCCAGGAAAGTTTTGAGCTTCAACACTTTTGACCAAATCCAGTCTATTTGGAAACACATTGTTATACATGTCAGTGTTTGCTGCTGAAGAGTGCTGGCCGGATGGGATTTAAACTTGCTGTTGTACTTTTGATGATGATGATTTGATAACCACTTTATTTTTAAGAATAACCCTGTATTTTTCATCTGATTGTTCTAAATGAAGTGCTTAATGCATAATATTATTCAAAAAAAAGTTTTGATATAATTACAAAGAGATATATAAAAATGTCTTTATAAAAGATGATCTTTACTTGATATTCTAATGATTAAAATTATAAAAAGGGATTGCTTTAAAGCAATGCATTTTTGCCTAAAGCCTCAAATGTATGGTCACATTTTGCTTTATCTAAAAAAAATAGCATTTGAGAAATAGTGATGCATGGGTCAGTTTTTTTTTCCTACCAGCGGGTTTTCAAGTTTTCTCACTTTTATAAAATTATTTGACTTGCCCCAGCCCACCCCGCATCACTGTATCTACAGTTGACGCCAGAATTATTAGCCCCCCTTTTTTTACTTTTTTAAAATTTCCCAAATGATGTTTAACAGGGCAAGGAAATTTTTCACAGTATGTCTGATGATATTTTATCTTCTGGAGAAAGTCTTATCTGTTTTATTTTGGCTAGAATGAAAGCAGTTTTATTTATTTTTTTATAACCATTTTACGGTCAAAATTATTAACCCCTTTAAGCTATATATATATATTTTTTATTTGTTTAACCATCATTATACAATAACTTGCCTAATTACGCTAACCTGCCTAGTTAGCCTAATTAACCTAGTTAAGCCTTTAAATGTCACTTTAAGCTGTATAGAAGTGCCTTGAAAAATATCTAGTAAAAAAATATCTACATGGCAAAAATAAAATCAATTGATAACAGTGAGTTACTAAAACTATTATGTTTAGAAATGTGTTGAAAAAAATCTCTCTGTTAAACAGAAACTGGGGAAAAAAATAAACGAGGGGTCTAAAAATTAAGGGTGTTTAATAATTCTTATGACATTTTATATAAAATAAAGACATGGAGTATACACATAAACGCTGTACACAAACCAACACAAGACAACCGTGGCAAATGTTTTATAATAAAGATATTAAGTTCAGTAAATTCAGGAGGATGGACACAAGCATGAAGTCCATGTTGTTGCTGCTTTTGTCAGTGTTATGTGATGTAGCACTAATTGACTAAGGTCAAACTGTGGGCTGATGACACCATCGTTTCACAATACATACAAACTGGCTGTTCCCATGAAAACACCAGGGTATTCTGTTCAGTTTTATCCACTCTATGACCCAGTTTCAAAAAGGTTCAGTTTCATTTTCCCTAAGTGCCAGATCTTACTAACCATGGGACGATAACCATTTTCAAGGTATACCGCAGTTCGAAAAAGTCAAGGTTTTAAATCCACCAAAAGTTTCTAAGGTATGTGTAAGATTTTTTTATTTACATTTTTTTGTTGTTTTTTTAGAACAACCGTATCTTCAGCAGAAAAAAAATATCCAAAGATGCCGTTTTATATTGTAAAGAAATCTGTGTTTTTAAAACTAATGAAGGTTGCAAAAGTCAATGATTCATTTGAATTATTAAGCCTAACATGTTTACTGCTCTAAAATGCTTTAAATCTTTCAAAAAATAAAATATATTGTGTACAAAGGGAAAAAGTGCCCTAAATAAGTTTTTTTCTAAATCAGGGATGTCAAACTCAATTCCTGGAGGGCCGCAACCCTACACAGTTTAGTTCCAACCCTGCTCCAACACACTAAAGCTTCAAGTTTTTTCAAGTTTACTGTGGTGCGAAGTTCAAGCTTGGTGAACTCTGACCTGCGAAATCGCATCACTTGACTGCATGAGAACAATCGAGGATCAAAACATGACATCTCTGGGCAGAAATTTAAAACATGGAACAATTGCTCGCTTTTAAAACTGTCTAATAATCTTGTTTAATCCTGCCCCTTTTCGCATCGCTGCACGACAGAATTTCGCATGCTCAAACTCTAATGTGACCGCAGCTTCACCTGTAGGTTTCAAACAAGCCTGAAGGACTTAATTAGTTTGATCAGGTGTGTTTAATTAGGGTTGGAACTAAGCTTTGCAGGGCTGCGGCCCTCCAGGAATTGAGTTTGACATCCCAGTTCTAAATGTCTGGGTAAAAAACTAAATTTTTACCCAGAAATTTTAAAATAACTTATTTTAGAGCAGTAATCACAATATATTGCGATACCTTGAAACCGTGGTATTTTTATCCAAGGTTATCATATCGTCAGAAGCTTATACCGGTCCATGCCTAGATCAGACTGGATGAAACTTCTTTACACAATACAATTTTTTGCATTTATTGCTTAACAAGACCCATTTGGTTGGGGCATTAAAACCAGGTGTAAAAAGGCGTATTGTTCTTGTGATATTGACTCAATTTTCACTCCAACTACAACGACCCCAAACATACTTATTTAAGCTCTTCATATCCACATGCTCCATAATGAGAAGAGCTCCACTTTTCTCAAGATCCACAACCTTCACTGGCCTTGGGACTTTCACAGTGTTTGAGGACAGAATTGCCTCCAAGCTTGCCTTTTCTCCATCAAACATTCTCCGAGCCTACAGAGAGAAAGAGATTTGGGAAAAGTCAATCAATTTCACTTTCAACAGAAATAACATTGACACTATAATGCAAGCATATGCAAACTAAAGGATAAAACAACGGTCAACAAATGATACATTTATGCAGTTTTAAGTTATGTCTGCACAATATATTGGAAGATTATTATCGTTATATGGATAATAGCATATGCAAGATCCATATTGCAAGAGCAGTAAAATAAATGTTATGCTTGTAGCAAATATAGACAGGTTTATGCTAATTTAATCAGATTTGATTTGATCAGACAGATATGGTGCTATTATGCTATTGGATAGACTGTACCCAAAGGAGAATCTTCAGCTCAGAGATCTGAAAATAAATACTTATGGGCGAAAAGAGGTGAAGTAAGAAAAAAAAAAATGAAAATAATCTAAATATCTGCTGAGGTTTTGAGTCTAAATGTCTCAATTATGTCATAGTTTTTTGTTTTGTTTTTCCTGAATTTGAAATATATATTACCAAATATATTAATTACCTGTTTATTTTAGTTTTTATAATTTTATATATATATATATAAGTTGTTTTTTTAAAGAGCTAATAAAATAGCATTTTCTCCTAATGTTATATTGAAAGAACCATCATACAGCCCTACTTCAAATAGTTAAAATAAATAAATGACAATGTAAATGTGCAAATTATTGGTTAATGATGTTCTTTAAAATAGTAACAGATGAAATGACAGAAATAGCACTGCATAAATTACTATTTGCACATTTGCCTATAAAATGTATATGAGCAATTCCATGCAAATGTCAACCTTCCCATGGAAAAAATAAAGTTTTCAACAAAATCGAAACCGTTTCTATGTTTTTGTGTAAGCAAGTATTTTACAGTACTTCAGACATATTCAAGCCTCTGTTAAAGTTTTTAAACAATTTAATTTTACCAAAGTCACACAAGTGGCAATTTCACATCTGTCACATCCATAACAAAGCTATTCCTGCATAAATGCAAAAATGTTTAATAAAATTAGATCAACGAGAGAGCACCTCGTTCTTGTGGTTGATCTTAACGAACACTCTTCCCGTGTCCGTGTCATAGCTCTGGCCTTCACTGATGCAGCCTCCTCCTGAATGACCAGTGCTCTTCAGGACAGATGTGGCCAGCTCTCTCTTCAGCAGCGCCTCCATCTCAACCACACAACCACAACGTCGATGTTAAAACAACAACTTTCTGCAAAAATGCTTGACGCTGCTGTAAGCTACTTCTGGGTAAAATCTCTGGATGATTACATGCGCGCTCGGCTCGAACAACAACACAGGCATGTGCAGGTGAGGTGTCAAAATAAAAGTCCCCCTTGGCACAGAAGTGGGTACTTGCAAATGTCATCAACAATGCCTGAAACGGCAGACACATCCCTAGTCTGATTCAAGACAACAAAGAGATCGATTTTTTACTATTTTGATATTTATAAATCAATTCCAATGGCATTGTCTCCAATGCATAGTCCTTCCTTCGTTTCCGTGAATTATTTTGATTTATAAGCTCTTAATTAAAAATAATATGTGCTTTAAATGTACAGTATGTGTATCTGTTATTTTAATTATTATTTAAGTTTTGTGATGTTTCACAGACTCAAGGTAAAACACTTTGTTCATGCACGTTCATTTTAAGATTTTAGGCTTTTCATTTTTTTTTTCAGTCCAACGAAAGGGGAAAAATTCCAAAATACTTTCTTTTACTGTTTATTTTGTTGCTTTATGAACTTTTTGTCTGTTGAATTATAATACAAGGTGGTTCATTCCGCTGTGGCGACCCCAGATTAATAAAGGGACTAAGCCAAAAAGAAAATGAATACATGGATGAATTATAATACAAAGGTCAAGCATTCAAAACAAGAATTCTGAGCCTGATTTTTTGCTACGTCAGATTTATTCATGCAAATGAATTCATATTTCATGCACATATTTTGCATGTTTAAACACGGTTGTACTAACATGTACTAACTAACAACATGTACTACAAAAAAAAAAAAAAAAAAAACGCAATTCTTTATATTATGTAATCTAATACATGAATTAATAATAATGTCGTCACCTTAAAAGGTTGTATTTAACATTTTTGTCAAAAATGAGTTATTGACATATTTTTATTAAATGACTTATTTACGTTATGGGATGTTTAAATTTGAAAACGTTTTATAAAAAAAAAAAAAAATGTTACACATATACTGTTTGTTATGGAATGCCAAAACTTGGATAGCTCAATATCTCAAAAGCATTCAGAACGCAAATAGAACCTTAATTCCAAGGCGACAATGTATTATTTTTTATCAAATACAAAAATATTGTCAAATATTGCCCCATACATCACTTTTTATTATAATCTTTACTTGGTCTCATATTATTGTGAATACAAAATATTTAATTTCATTTAAAAGCAGCGTTTTTTATTTTATTATTATTATTATTATTATTATTATTTATTTTATTTATTTATTTATTTTGCTGCAGTCGTGGTATTCAGATAATTCTGTATTTCTAAAAAAAAAAAAAGATTTATAAATCGTAACACATGCTTTTATGTCCTCTCGGTTAGACTACTGCAACTCCTTGTACATTGGTCTACTCAGTCAACACTCTCTTGGTTACAGTTGGTCTAGAATGTAGCTGCCATATTAATAAAAGGAACTAAGAAAAGATCTCCCCTGTCCTCGCCTCATTGCACTGGCTTCCTATAAATTTCAGAGTTGATTTTATTATTTTTTTTACTTATAAAGCATTGCACAATTCTGCCCCAGCCTATGTCAGTCAACTTATTAGGCCTCATACAGCTTGTAGACCATTAAGATATCATGAGCAGTTTATTTTGTCGGTCCCTCGGTCTCGCTGCAAATCAAAAGGTGAACAAGCTTTCTGTGTTGCGGCCCCAAAGCTCTGGAACAGGCTCCCTCTGAACATCAGGTTTCTGCTCCATTGGATGCTTTTAAATCTAACTTAAAGACGATCAAAAAATGATCGTGCCCAACTGAGTCTGGTTTCTCTCAAGGTTATTTTTCTTCACTTTTGCCAATTGGTGAAGTTTTTTTCCCTCTCCGCTGTTGCCTCTAGCTTGCATGGTTTGGGATCGATAGAGCTACGCATCAATGGATTTGCTCTTCAGTGTTTAGGTCCTCAGTAGTGATTATTAAACCACACTGAACTGAGCTGAACTGAACTTAAACACTAAATACTGAAGTACACTGTTCCAATTTACTATGATCTTTTAGGTGAAGCTGCTTTGACACAATTTACATTGTAAAAGCACTTTATAAATAAAGGTGAATTGAATTGAATATAATAATTGTCCAACACTGGACAATTTAAGGAAATAATAGTTTGTTTTGTATCTGAACAAGCAGGAAGCACAGCTTTTTAAACCCACAAGCCTGTTATAAATTGGTACCTGTATGACCAAAACTGCATTATATGCAGTGGTGTAAAGTAACTAATTACAAATACTTAAATCACTGTAATTGAGTAGTTTTTCCTTAGGAACTGTAATTTACTTCTTAAGTAGTTTTAGAAGTGTGTACTTTTACTTTACCTTGAGTACATTTTTAGTGCTGTATTGGTACTTTTACTCCACTACTTTCCTTCAACCTGCAGCCACTACTTTGTTTTTTTTTTCTTGTCTATGGAGATTAGAAAAGATGTCAGGCACAAGATGTCAACATGACATCAGATCAACATTGTACCCCAAAGTCGTGGGGATGTTGCATTTTGTTTGGAAATGAAAATCTGTTTGACGTCAGGCTGTCGTCAATGTCCAACGTCCAACCGAAAATCAACTTCTATTGATGTTTAAAAAAAAATTATGATGCCGAAGAAAATCTCAATGAAGATGTTTATTCAGCATAGCAGTCTCAAAATACATGGCAGTACCTTGGGTTCACTGGAGTCAGAATGAACCCTGAACATTCTTAAACTCAAACCTTTATACTGTTTTTGATGTTGCCTTTAGATGTTAATGAAGTTGCTCCTTGGCTGTTGACCCAGCTGTTCTCCCTATCTCTCCATGTTAATGCAGTTTCAACACCATTGAAGAGATGGTTCTTTGTGCACCACACCCATCCCCATTCTACAATTGTTACCATTTGGTCGAGATGTAGTCACCTCAAACAATGCAGAGACAAGACCCTTTTGACTTCTCTTTTCTCTCAAAAGTCAGCCCTTTTGGGAAATGAGCATCAATTCACCATTTACAGTGGAAGTTGGGTCGAGGCAGACTCATTTCTTACAGATGTTACAACTTGAAGTTGTGTGGATGTTACCACTATGACGTCTATCAGACGTTGGATTTTGGTTGCCATACCTGACAAATAAATGTCAGTATTTGACATCAGTATGACACTGGTTTAAGATGTTGACTCGATGTTGGATTTTAGACACTTTCTAACACAACCTAAAATCAACAAAATATCAACATAATTTCATATCGTTATTGGATGTTAAAGTAGCATTGATTTTAGACACTGGCTAGACATTGAGTTTTGGTCACCTGACATCACAACCTAAATCTAACATAATATTAACGTCTTATGATGTTGTATGCCTGCTAAGCAGTACCCAAATGCACTACAGAATGTTACGTTTAAACACATCCAATTACATGTAAATGCATTAGCTTTACAAAACGTAATACTCACTACTCTTAAGTACTTTTTACAAGTAAAAGTACCATTACTTGCCTAAAAATGTAGTGTAAGTAGAGTAGTAAGTATTATGCTGTTAAAAGTTGATGCGTTTACAATGTGATTTGTGCAGGTGTGCGTAAATGTAACATTCTGTAGTGCATTTAGTTATTGCTCAGCAGGCACACATCGTCATAACACATTAATATTAGGTTAGATTTAGGTTGTGATGTCAGGTGACCAAAATTCAATGTCTAGCCAACGTCTAAGGACGAAGTTATTTTGATGTCTAATAATGACGTCAAATGACGTTGATATTTGGTTGACTTTAGGTTGTGTTGGAAAGTGACCAAAATACAACAGAGCCAACATCTTAAACCACTGTCATATTGAAGTCAAATACTGACATTTATTCATCAGGAATGGCAACCAAAATCCAACGAGTGAAAGATGTCATACTGGTAATGTCCCCACATCGTCATCATTAGATGTTGATATTTAGTTGTTTTAAGGTTTGACGTTGACCTAAATTGAGCTCTGACGTCAACATGATTTTCATTTCCAAACAAAATGCAACATCTCCACAACACTGGGGTACATCTTCATTCTAACATCATGTTGACGTCTTGTGCCTGCTGGGTGTTTAAGGCCATTTTGGTCATCATACAGTAAACATCCGTCCTCTTCTCATCAGTAACATGCATCTAAACAGTCTCTAGGTCAATGCGTGTACAAATTTTTAAAATCTTCTTGAACACTTTTAATGCTTCTAAACAGTTGGCTGCAATTTTTAATCGCCCATGTCAAGAGGTAGTTAATTATGATGCGATTTACCTTCTACTTTATGTGTGATTTAATTAGGCAGGAATCACAGAATTGATTTTTCTAATCCTCATTGACAAGAAAAAAATAGTGCATTGACTGCAGATAGAAGGAAAGTAGTGGAGTAAAAGTACTGATGCTGCACTAAAAATGGACTCAAGGAAGAGTAAAAGTACACATTTAAAAAACTACTTAGTAAATTACAATTTCTGAGTAAAACTACTCAATTACAGTAATTTGAGTATTTGTAATTAGTTACTTTACACCACTGTAGATCTGGCACTCCATTTTTAGGCAAGTAATGTTACTCTTTCCACTACTGATTATATGTTAATAAATAAATAAATATTGACTGATAAAAGTAATGATGACTTTAAAAAGTGTTGATTGAATCTTAGTAAGCCTATATGTTTCACTTTGACCAGTAGTTTTATTTATAATGTAGTTTTGCAACATTGTCCAGTGATATTACATTACATTGTACATTGTCCAGTGTCATGTGAAATCAAATTAACAATGTTTATTTTGCTACCATAAATTATTATGTTCTTATTTAGGTGAACTGATTAAATGTGCACTAGGTGATTGTCTTTAGAAACATTTTTTGTTGTGCTGGTTGAAAGTCTCTTCAGTCCAACAGTACTGATTAAAGTAAATGATCTAAATGTGTTTATATGTATTGTTTATTCTGGATAAGGCATAAAACTAAAAAAATGTTTTATTAAAAATGCCGCCATCTTACATAATTCTGATACAGTAAGTAGCTCAAACTGTCTGTTAACAAATGCAGATACGAGCTTTTGCGCATCTGTTCACGCAGATCCGCCATTCATGTGTGCCTGCCTGCACCAGGGCTGTGTGTTCACGTGCACACAAGACAATCACAGTCGCGGTGAAATCAATTGCTGAATTGAAACTTTTGAAAATCCTGAATCATTATTGGAGTTAGTTTTGCACGCTGGAGGAAGGACGACACCATGGCTGAAGTATTACTGTTAGACAGGTAATGTTCTGTTGTGTGGTTGTGTTGTGTTATGAATCGCTTATATTCACAGATGTGTTGTTCAGCCACTGAAATCTCCAGACGAAAGATTGATGTGACTATTTTCTATCCATTTTTGAACACTGACAGCCTTCTTACACTGTTTACCATGCTACACGGAATATTCACTCTGAAATAGCATGTAAGTGTGGCTTAGTAATAAATGAAATTCTTGCACATTGCTGGCCAAACACTAAATAACTGTAACATTTCTAACTGGCGAATAACATAAACTAGTAGGTTGTCGGCTCTTGTGATGCAGTGCGCGTGTTCAGGAGGCTTGGCTTTGAATCACAGTCTCTTCCCGCTGTCCAAAGATAATATGCTAAGCGGTTAGCATTTTGGCAGATCACCTACTGCACCTTTAATCCATGCAAGTTAATCCTCAGATTAATTTATTTTTTTTTACATTATTCTTAACCACACCGCTCTTACTGTTAGTTGGCTTCAAGAGACTAGCCCTTTCATGGAGTGATACCAGAAAATTTAAATTATTTGCAAAAAGAAAGCTCCACTCCTCAATATTCTGTTTTAGTCTGAAGTACATCAACACACTGAAAAGCCTCAACAACTTCGAGTTCATGTAAACTTTTAATAACCTAAATAATTAATCTAAATAATTAAATTCCAAAAATAATCAAATGAAAAATATATAAATGACTAATTATACATGATTATTTGATTAAATGAAACGATTAAATGAATGAACTAAAAACAACACATCAAACACAACAAAAATCAGTTGCTTTTCTAAACCAACATTGTACGTTACAATGAATCCCTAATTTTAGATTCTGAAAACATGCACAAGTATTATGTATTGATTCAAATCTCACACTATACTACACTACCGTAAATATAAATCTGATTCATGCATTAACTTCACTGTTTAGCATTTCATCTCTGCATTGTTTCTTTCATTATTGAGAATCTAAATAAAGTAGAATCCGAACGCTTGGAGTCCACGTTTTCCACATCTTGCTGTAACGCCGTAACATTTTCCAGACTTCACATCAATCTTCACAGGCTCAGACAGATCTGTACACTTGGCAGAATATGTTTTTACTGTACCATCACTGTTGGCGACCTCAAATTTGAATCCACCGAAATATCTATTTTCTTGATCTTGCCACATTGTTGCTGCAATGAGTTTATCATTGTCATCAAATATAAATTCCTCTGTTATGCTGGAAGTTCTACCAACTTTGATCATGTGACCAGTGTTGAAAAATACCGTAATGCCTTCCAATCTGCTGAATAGTTCAAACCTCTGCACAGATCAAAATAACAGAAACAGTGTTACAAAAGTATTAAAAATAACAAGATGAAATGGAAACAATATGGATTCCAAAAAGTACTACCACGTTCTTGTCAGCCAAGTCTCTTTTAGGCATCTGCAGGGGCACACAGAAGGTCATACAATCAAAACAAGTTAATAAAAATTATGTGATATTGTAGGAATTCAAATAAGCTGAATTAAGATGGAAACAATCTTCACAAACCACAAAAAAATGTTGATAACCATGAACGCTGATCTTCTTAATGGTGGTGATGGATGGAGTCATAAAGGTAGTTTCACTGTCTTGTAGCAATCCCACGATCACAGGCTGAGCTAAAAAATACAAAATAATTTATGTATTTTTGTCTATATGACCATGAAAAAACTAGCTAAGCATTTAAATTGCACTTTAAGCAGAATACTGTATCTTGAAAAATATACACACATTCACTGTGTGTAAGTATTGCCTTCTGAGGCGCAAGTTATTTATTAGATGCAAAAAAGGATTGACGAAGCTTCTCCTACAGCAGCAAATTCTGTTTTTGCTGTTGATATTTGGCCCCAGTTAATCAGGAAGTGACAGTTTTGTTCATTTTGACTCGTTGGATGGAAACGCTGCTTTATTTGCATGTCTTTCATGCAATAATTCAGTATTGCGCATCAAGTTCATTCGCATTTTTGGATGGAAACATAGCTAATGAGACTGAGAATGACGATATTCCAGCCTGATCTCACGAGAAAACGTAAGTATTTTACGTTTTGCCAGTTTAGTGGCTAATTCGTACGAATTCGTACGAGTTCAGTCGTACAAAATAGTACGATTTTAAAAAGGAGGCGTGTCACCTAACCCCACCCCTAACCCCAACCGTCATTGGGGGATAAGCAAATCGTACTAAATTGTACGAATTAGATCGTACGAATTCATACGAATTAGCCACTAAATGAAAAAGTTACGAATTGCCGTGAGATTGTGTTGGATATTCTGAAACTCCTAACCTTGTTCTTAAGCAATGATATTTTAATTCCATCTCATTTCTCAGACAAAGACGCTGAATTGTATATTATAGCATTATATATTTCCAACACATTGTCTTGGCAATTTGTAACTTTTTGATTTAGTGGCTAATTTGTATGAATCTGTTTCTCTTTTGTACAGTTTAGTACTATTTGCTTATCCCCCTATAGAGTGGAGGAACTATGACATCAATTTGTTTACAAAAACCCGAAATCGAGTTAGCATTTTAGCAGTTCCGGTTCCCTTGTCCCAAAGTCAATGGGTATTTTCAATGGGATTTGAGTTAAATCGCTTAAATAAGGTTTGTGGCTAACACAAACTCAAGATACTTTCACGTTTTACTCTACAAAATAAAAACACATCAGTTACAGCACACTCTTGATTTTTTTAATTGGCTATGCTTCTTTAAAAAGACGGTTGCTATCAAGTTGCTAAATGGGACTACAGGGGGTGTTGGAGACATTGTACGTCATCGAGCTGATCTGGTCTGGAATGCAACTCGCTTGTGTTGGGCATTTGAATTTGTGTGTTATTTAAGTATTTTCACAAATAGTATTTTATAGTTTGTAGTATTTTTCTAGTTGGGAATTTGTCAGTTGGTTTTACTCTTTATTGTGAACTTCAATAAAACATTTGTACATGGTTTCCTCACGTCAAAGAAATTTTCACAGTGAACAAATGGATGGTAATAATGATGTTTTAGATATCAATGCTGTATGTCTAAATCAGGGGTGTCCTGGAGAGTTGGTGTCCTGCAAAGTTTAGTTCCAACCCCAATCAGACACGCCTGGTCTAGCTAATCAAGCACTTACTAGACCAGGGGTCACCAATCTCTGTCCTGGAGGGTCGTTGTCCCTGCAGGGTTTAGCTCCAACTTGCCTCAACACACCCGCCTGGATGTTTCAAGTATAGTAAGAGCTTGATTAGCTTGTTCAGGTGTGTTTGATTAGGGTTAGAGCTAAAATCTGCAGGACACCGGCCCTCCAGGAACAAGTTTGGTGACCACTGTACTAGACTTTCTAGAACAGGGATGTCAAACTTAATTCCTGGAGGGCCACAGCCTTGCACAGTTTAGTTCCCACCCTGCCACACTTACTGGTAGGTTTCGAACAAGCCTGAAGGACTCAATTTGTTTAATCAGGTGTGTTTAATGAGGATTGGAACTAAACTGTGCAGAGCTGCGACCCTTTAGGAACTGAGTTTGACATCCCTGTTCTAGAAACATCCCTGCAGGTGTGTTGAGGCAAGATGAAACTAAAATCTGCCGGAGACCGACCCTCCAGGAGCGAGTTTGGACACCCCTGGTCTAAATAATCACAAAATTTGAGATGACACTTACATGACATAGGTATTGGATTGACCGTCTCACTTGCTTCACTCACTCCCACTCTACTCACTATCCTGTAGCGGATCATGTACGGCTTTCCAGACTCCAGTCCAGTCAGAGTAAAGTCTTCATCAGTTGTGTATATGACAAGCCACTGTTCTTCAGCTTCAGATTCTGCTTTTACCTGCTTGTACTCCACTCTGTACTGCACTGTTTCTCCAGTTGGGGACTTCTGCAGTTTCAGGGACACAGTCTGTTCATGGACATTCTTCACTATCAGTGGTGGAGGTTTGGACACAGGCTGAAATTCTGTGCTTTTCAGTTTCCCTTTTTCATATAGATAGATGGAGGATCCTGGGCTGAGTGTATTAGATGTTGCAGAAATGAGGAAGCAGATTCTATTTTCATCTTTATTTGCCTCTGAAAAGCTTCTGAAAAGGGATAAGTTCTCTCTCATCTTTATTATGATAGCAGAATCATTGAACCACTTTGTCGCAGAAGTCACTGACACCCTTTTTTGTTTACCATCTAACTCTTTAGATTTGTCAGATTTTAAAAACTCCCTCAGACTTTGAAGATATAAGTCTTCATTCAGAGAAGTGAGGGTCAAGCACACCACAAAATCAATATTAGGATCAAGGAGGATGGTGTTGAGATTGTCTGAATCTTCAGTTTTGATCCCCTTAATGTAAAAACTCAAGAGGTTAAATTCAGACTTTGCATCATTC
The DNA here is from genome assembly GCF_052040795.2 of Danio rerio. NCBI lineage: Eukaryota > Metazoa > Chordata > Actinopteri > Cypriniformes > Danionidae > Danio > Danio rerio. Next base: position 50,007,228 of record NC_141023.1, on the reverse strand, counting down.
AACCACTGCTTAAACATGCCAGGGAAGTCACGGTGGATCAAGATTTCTTCTAGTGATATTTCCTTCATTTTTCCTCCTCGAATAGCAGGCAAGATTCTGCCAACATCTTTCAGGAGCTCTGCCTTATATATATTAAAAGTCTTATGAAATAAATACAGCCTCTCTTTGATGTTGCTGAAATTATTTACCAGTGTATTTCTGGACAGGTCATTATATGTCCTCTCTACTTCTCCTAGCTCCTCCATTACACATCCAATGTCAGAAACCAGACCTGTGCTTATCTTTGCCTCCAATTGAGCTGCATTAGAATCCAATAAATGAAGAGGATAAAGCCATACTTTGATTGGAACTCCATTCTCTGTATTCTCCATCAGCAGAGAAGGGAGCTTTTTGTACAAATCAAGAGCCTCCATGTAAGAAGTTGGGCTTTGCTCAAGGTGAAAGTCACCATAAAACGTGCAGGTAATCTTCTCAATCTTTTGTGTGTCATCATCTGTCATATGTACAGCTCCACTTCCTTCAATTGAGAATTTGGGGATTTTCTTCACCATAAGATTCAGTTCCCCATCAATCTTCTCCTTGTTTTCCTCTTCTGAAAATGTCCGATCAAACACCATAAAAGCCTGAGCGCCGTACAGTACAGCTGTGACCACATGAGTTGCAGTTTTCTGCTCAAACACCTGAGGGTAGGTGATCTTGCCCAGATGGGTCATAGTGAGCTGATCAAATCTGGTGGTTTCACTGTACTGCATTGTAACTCTGGATTGGTGGTGTGATGATTTGGTGTCATGCAGGAACTTGGCAGATCCTCCCACCTCCACCAGACCCCCCAAGAAGCTGGCCTTCAAGGAAGCACTCACATCCAGGAGATTGGACTTACTAGAGAGAGAGTCAGAGCTACTGAAGTTCAAATCTGTCTGGAGCTGTGAATGACTGTCCAAATCTTCACGCAGTGATTTTTTATCCCACAGAGTTACACCTAATGTAAAAAGTGGCAGAGAAACGCAGAAACAATGAACATGATGAATGTCCATTAAGGCCCCGTTTACACTAGTGCGTTTTAGTTTTAAAACGGCGTTTTAGAATGAAAACGATCTGCGTCCACACTCCCGTTTTACCCAGCGTTTCTGAACTGCTCTCCGTCCACACCAAAATGCTAAAAAAGCACATCACGTGACCACACAGACACTCTCGGACAAGCGCTGCAGCCCATCTACCCAGATGAAAGCTGTGCTAGTCGGACTTCTCATCAAGCATCTCCCGCTGGATCTAATCTCACTATATTTATTAAACGTGATATTTCATTCATCTTGTTGTCTTTATCTAACGACATATTCCCTGACTTTGGTCATTGGAATCTATTACTTGTTCTCAGGTAATGTGTTTTGGCTGAGCGCAAAGATAAGTTAATGATTAATGTTACCAAGTAGCCTACATTCTGTATATTGACTGATCGCTTGCCTTTATTTCCTATAATGTATAAACTTAATAATGGCCATTATCGATTAGTAAAACTGATATTTAGCAAAAAAGAGGGTGTGTTTCGTATTTTTACTGAAATTGAAAGGAGGCAGTTATTATAGGCTCCGTTTTGTTATAAATATCCACACAGTGAAGATGATGCTCATTATGCAGCACGATGCCTCAACATTTCTGCTGTCTGTTAAGTTGCTAATATTAAAATGAAGATAGACAGTACCTTAAATCATGTTTACATTTTATTGTTGAGAAAGTGAAACAACCAGGGTGATGTGAATGAAGTTATAAAGTAAACAGTTCCCTTTGAAGATTTACCCGTGTCCTCGGTATAGTCTGTTTTCCATATCAAACTGAGAAGAAGAGACTGCTGCCTTGATCAAAACTTACAAGGAGAGGATGCAGGGCTGAACTGTGTGTGTTAGGCTACTTAATATTGAGGAAAATCCCCAATCAGAGAGGCGAATGTCTGCAGCCTTGTCTCCGTTTTTAGATGTCTCCGTTTTCCATCATCCACACTGAGACGGAGCAGCAGCATTTTAGCATGAAAACGGTCACTCCAGCGTTTTCGGCGCAGTGTGGACGGTTGGCGTAATCGTAGCAAAACTTATGCGTTTTCAAACTAAAACGCATTAGTGTAAACAGGGCCTAAGACTACTTCATCTTGTTGCATATCATAATCCCATAAAACGTGTTTGTTTATTGACAAATAGGTGAAATGTACAAAGACTTGGTACACAACCTGGAATGAAAGAATCCTTGCGGCAGTCATACAACATGCCAGGAAACAGAGGTCTTCCAAGCGCTGCTACAGTAATGGAATCTGATGCCATATCTATGAAGAAAGATATTATTTGTGAAGCTAAAATTTAAAAAGTCATCCTAACATAATTGTTAAAATGCAGATACAATTATTTTAAGTACACAGAAAATAATTTATCACATGCAAAATTCCCATGCAACAAAATATTGTATTAATAATTGGATTAATGTTCTGCTGAAATGTTGTTTTAATGAGACAACAATTTTAAAATTACTATTCCACACAGACTGATATATTACACACTTACATTAGTGCTCTTTGGCACTAATGCCACAGTCACAATAGAGTTTGAGCTTGTGAAATTTTGTTGTACCGTGCTACGAAAAGAGGCGGGATTGAACAAGATAATTAGACATTTTAAAAAGTGAGCCATACATGTAGGTCCATATTTAAAATCTCTTTCCAGAGAGGTCATGTTTTGATCTTCGATTGGTATCACACAGTCACATGATGCGATTTCACAGTTCAGAGTTCGCCAAGCTTGAACTTTGCAATGCAGCGAACTGCAAAACTCATCGCACAAGCTTGTGTTTCCAGTCTGACGCATTCGCGTGCATATGAATAGAAGTCTATAGTGAGAAACGTCTAGTATAACCGTGACTGGATGAGGCTCCTCCAGGTGCTGCTTATAAACTTCCTCATTAATAAGCGGCTTCACCTGGCCTCGTTGCTCGAGCTTTGGAGCTACTGGCCCGGCCTGACCCCATTAAAGCCCTGGATTACATTTGGCCAACAATGCAAAATGGCCATTTAAAGTGTTTTTTTGACCCAGCATGTTATAAAAACTGCACTAAAATATATTTTTGTAGTCTGGCACTTTTTAAAGCGCTCTATTCTTAGCAACTAATGTGGTACTTAGTGATCTTAAAGTTCATGTTAAGTACTTCTTAAAATAAAATTAAAGGTGCAGTTGATCTGCCAAAATGCTAATTGGTTAGCATATTAGCTCTGGATGGCAAGGGAGGGACTGTGTTTCAAAGCCACGCCTCCTGAAATCGCGAACGCGCCCATCACTACACGACAGCAGACAACTCACTAGTTCATGTCATTCGCCAGTTAGAAGTGGTTGGCCCGGTGGAGGAGGAATTACACTCATTACTACACACATGCTATTTGAGAGCGAATATTCAGAGTAGCATGGTAAACAATATCGAGAGCACGTCACAGGCTATGCTGTGAATAAAAAAAGCAACTTCAGCTCAGTTAAGCATGCTAGGCAGAATAGCGCTATTTACTGATGTTTTGTTATTAAACTAAATATAACTCTACATTATCGATGCTGTGAAAGGACCTTATTTAACTAAAAACAGTCACATCAATCTTTCACCGGGAGATTTCAGTGGCTGAACAGCATGGCTGCATATCACCCATTAGTAACAACGTCTGCATCAGCTCTGTGTGAAGCCAAAATAGTTTTAAAACAGAACATTACCTGTCTAAAAGAAATACTTCAGTGGTGGTGTTGTCCTTCCTCCAGCGTGCAAAAGTAACTCCAATACTGATTTAGAAGTTTAAAAAGTTTCAATTCAGCATTTGACTTTGCCGCGACTGTCTCGTGTGCATATGTCGTGAATGCGTGAGCCCACCTAGGTGTGCACACGCGGTAATGCCAGAGATGCGTGAACAAAGCCCAAATCTGCATTTTTTAATAGACAGATTGTGCAACTTAATGGACTTATGGGAGATGTCGGCCCTACACTATTTATTTGGATGAACATTTTTTAGCTTTATGCCTCACTCAGAATATAAAAATACATATAAATACATTTAGATCATTTACTGCAATCGGTATTATTGAAATGTGAAGAGACTTTCAATCAACACAACAAAACATGTTTCTGAAGACAATCACCTACTGCACCTTTAAGATTGTACTCAGCTGAGCTGTTTTGAGAAAAACAAGAATATGACGACAAGAATAATACAATAATTATTTAATTATTTAAATATTATTTAATTACAATAACATTCCAAAATTTGTGCACCTAAATGTATGTGTTAGGGAAAAATATTAAATACAAATCTGAAAAAAGAGAAAATCTGCTCCAAAATGACCTATATTCACTGAGAAACAGATAAATAAAATATTCATTTTCAATATGTAATGCACTTATTTATGCTAAGCACTGTATAATTCGACAAAATTAGTAGTGTTTACACAGACTATGACACCAATAGTTCCCAATGTGAATCATGATTTATTTCTAAAAATATTTTTAAGATTTAATTTTTATTTAGCCATTTTTAAAAACCAGATTGGATTCATTTCTATTAAAAAAAATAAATAAATAAATTTAAAAAAAGACAGATAAATACAAATGTATAAATTGAGCTGATTTGTTACTGGTTTTCTCTTCCTTTCTTGTCCTTAAAAGATTTTGAAACTCCACATTCTCATTTTGTCTGTTACCTTCTAAAAAATGTTTGCTGTGAATCTTTTAAGCACATAAGTTATAATCAAGTCATATTTATACAACTCAAACGCCACTGCATGCAGACGCAGTTTAAACTGTTATGATGAAAAGACATTTATAGAGACATTATATGACGTATAATGGCGGATTATAAATGCACTTTTTTACATTCGTTTTATTTATTTCCAATTTCTATTCTATTCTATATGTAGTACAGTTCACAACTTGAAAACCACTGCAATATAACAGTCTACAGCACCTACATAAAATTACAATCATTTGTTGATGTAAACTACTTTACTTCCAAATAAGCCAACAACTCTATTCAAATTAAAATACAATTAGCAACAATATGCTATGCAATGTTAGAGTAAGAATTTACCAGTCTGTAGCAAAGGAAGCCAAGATGACATTTGTTGAATAACTGCTTTAAAACCAGTAAGAAGATGGCCATAAGCAAGACTGTCGAAAATAATGTAGACTAAAAAAAGGTAAAACACTTCACGCAGAGGAAGCCTGCATGCAATGAGATGGAAACAGAAGTTTGTTAGGGTTTTTTTTTTTTACATATACTTTAATCCAGGGGCGGCTTGCCAAGTACACCCATCTGCAGCCTGCAGATTGGGTTCAAGTACACGCCCAGATAGGATACAGCTTTGAATATGCACATTAATATAGTATCATTTTGGTGAAACTGTATTACAGTAATTAATATTTTTTACATTACTGTGATGGCTGGGTTTGGGGTAAAGGTAGATGCTAATAAAACACAATTAATGGGAAATTTAATAAATATAACAACTGTATCTGAGCTATAGCAACTCTCCAAGTAGGGGAGAGTGGGGTAAATTGAGACACTTTTTTACATTTCCTCCCCTCTAAGTGAGCAATTATTATATATCAGTAAAATTGACACACTTCTCAATAATTCAGAATGTTTTCTAGCAATGGAATTTATCAGACTTTAGGATAATGGCAAGTGAAAATATGATTGTTTTAAAAAAAAGTTTTTTGTGTCTCGCTTTACCCCAGCTTCGGAGTAAACTGAGACAGACCAAAATAAAAAAAAAAATAAATAAATAAATAAATCAAAGGGGTAAAGTGAACCAGCCGGGGGTAAACTGATCCACTCACTTTTTCCAATTTGAAACTGCCATATAGCAACACGTTGTAAGAAATGGAGTACTTTCATTCCCTCAATTGCAGTGAAATAGGGGCTTTTGCTGTAAGTGTCAGTTAAAGACTGATCCAGCAAACACACACGCAGTGAAATTGTGCACAGTTTCTGCATTTTAAGTAGTTGGAGCGTTGTAAATACTTGCGCTCGCCTCCTTCGCCATAGTAAGCTACATGAGATAAATGACATCAGTACACAATAACCGGTTGTGATTATTACTGATTAGATACCGAATTGTCCACGTCTGCATCGCAGTGCACCAAACAAACAATTAATTTTGACACCCCTAAAAAAATATGCAAAGCGCAAACAAGAAACAGCAATGAAAGGGCTGGGTCTTCCACCTCCGAAGGCAGCACTTGCAGGCTCACTACCTGGTCCTTAAACAGTGTGGTCTCAGGATCACCAGAGAAAAAGCCAAATTCCATCTGAAATCTATGCATGAGTCACTGACCGAAAAAGCCTCTAGGTTGCCAACCTTCTTGATCGATGCCAACGCGACCAGCAGAGTGGTCTTTAAAAACAGAAATCTCAAGGATACTGAGGCCCCGTTTACACTAATGTGTTTTAGTTTGAAAACGCATAAGTTTTGCTACAATTACGCCAACCGTCCACACTACGCCGGAGTTCTCGAGCGCCGAAAACGGAGCGTTTCGAAAACGCTGGAGAGGCCGTTTTCATTCTGAAACGCTGCTGCTCCGTCTCAGTGTGGATGAGCAAAAACGGAGACATCTGAAAACGGAGGCGGGGCTGCAGACATTCGCCTCTCTGATTGGGGCTTTTCCTCAATATTAAGTAGCCTAACACACACAGTTCAGTCCTGCATTCTCTCCTTGTAAGTTCAGACTTCGCAAGTTTGATCAAGGCTGCAGTCTATTCTTCTCAGTTTGATATGGAAAACAGACTATACCGAGGACACGCGTAAATCTTTAAAGGGAACAGTGTACTTTATAACTTCATTTACATCACCCTGGCTACGTTATTTCACTTTCTCAACAATAAAATGTAAACATGTTTTAAGGAACTGCCTATTTTTATTTTAATATTGGCACCTTAGACAGCAGAAATGTTGAGGCGCCGTGCTGCATGAACGTCATCTTCCCTGTGTGGATATTTATAACAAAACGGAGCCTATAACAACTGCCTCCTTTCAATTTCAGAGAATATACGAAACACCCTTTCTTTTGCTGAATATCAGTTTTAATTATCGATAATGGCCATTATAAAAGTATAACATACAATAAGTTTATACATTATAGGAATTAAAGGCTAGCGATCAGTCAATATACAGAAAGTAGGCTACGTGGTTACATTAATCATTAACTTATCTTTGCACTCAGCCAAAACACGTTACCTGAGAACAAGTAATAGATTCCAATGACCAAAGTCAGGGAATATATCGTTAGATAAAGACAACAAGATGAATGAAATATCCCGTTTAATAAATATAGTGAGATTAGATCCAGCGGGAGATGCTTGATGAGTAGTCCCACTAGCAGATCTTCATCTGGGTAGATGGGCTGCAGCGCTTGCCTGAGAGTGTGTGTGTGGTCACGTGATGTGCGTTTTCAGCGTTTTGGTGTGGACGGAGAGCAGTTCAGAAACGCTGGGTAAAACGCGAGTGTGGACGCGGATCGTTTTCATTCTAAAACGCCGTTTTAAAACTAAAACGCACTAGTGTAAACGGGGCCTGAGTCAAGTGATTCAAACGGATCTCTGCGCAGGATCAAAAACACTACAGAGAGATCCCAAGAGGGCATGAAAGGGGGGCGGGGTGGATTTAATCACCTCGTGCCTCTGAGGTCCTGGATGAGGTCCTGCCTTCCCACGGTGTCCACCGCAAAGACTTAGTGGCAAAACCCAGAAGCAGGACCGCTACCTCTGCCTTTCTGCAATGAGGAATAGGAGGAGCGCTTCCAGAGTTATGCAAAATGACCTCAAGCAGGGCACAAATGTGCATCTGACTGCTCTATGAGGGTGATATGAGGACCTGACGTCCACAGGTAGAGCTTGTGCTTAAAGCCCAACACCATAGAGGAGGTTTGGCATTTTCCAGAAAACACCAAGACCGGCAAATTCACTACTAACACACTGTGCTCTTTATAGATGAAAGCAGGTTCACACTAAGCACATGAAAGATGTGACACTGGAGTATGGAGAAGCTTTGGAGATCGTTCTGCCACCTACAACATCATCCAGCGTGACCAATTTGACAGTAGGTCAGTAATGGTGTTCGGTGGCATTTCTTTGGAGGGCCACAACACCCTCCATGTATCGAGATGAGATGATCAGACCTCTTGTGAGACCATATGCTGATGCGATTGGCCCTTGGTTCCTCCTGATGTGAGACAATGCTAAACCTCATGTAACTGGAGTGTGTCAGCAGTTCCTGCACAACAAAGACATTGATGCCATGGACTGGCCCATCCATTCCCCAGACCTGAATCAAACTGAGCACATCTGGGACATTATGTTTCCACAGACTGCACCACAGGCTGTCCAGGAGTTTATGGATTTAGATCAGGTCTGGGTGGAAAACCCTCAAGAGACCATTCGCCACCTCATCATGAGCATGCCCAGGAGTTGTAGTGAGGTCATACAGCCACATGGATGCCACACACACCTTGACTTGTTTTAAGGACATTGCATCAATGTTGGATCAACCTTTAGTGTGTTTTATCACTACAATTTTGAGTGTCACTGCAAACCCAGACCTCCATGGGTTAATAAATTTGATTTCTATTGATATTCTTATGTGAGTTTGTTGTCAGCACATTCAAATATAATCATCCATAAATATTTTATTCATTCAGATCTAGGATGTGTCATTTTAGTGTTCCCTTTATTTTTTGAGCAGTATAAAAAAAGAAATGCTAATTAAAAAAAGAAAATTGTAATTTTCAAAATTTACTTCAATTGCATTTCATTTCAGACAGCATGAACACACCATTTTTAATGAATTGTTTAGTCAACTTCATTTGATTTGTAAATATCCATCCTTTTCTGTCATTCAGGCCTGCAAAAAATTCCAAAAAAACTTTGGGACAGACGCAATTTAGGGCTAGCATTCAGGTTAATTAGTTAAATTATGTGATTTAAACAGCTGATGTCAACAGGCGATTTGTAATTATGATTCGGCACAAAATCAGCATCCAACAAATGTCTTGTCCTTTAGAGGCAAATATGGGCAGAGGATTGCCAGTTTGCCAACAAATATATGAGAAAGTTGCTAAATTGTTGAAAAATTGATGTTTCTCAAAGATAGAGGAAGACATTCAGATATTTATCACCAACACGGCATTACATAATTAAAAGATTTAGGCAATCTGGAGGAATTTCAGAAAGTAAATGTCAAGTGCACAAGCCTAAGCTAAACAACTGTAATCCCTGATCCCTCTGCATCAAGATCATTATTTTATAAGCAATATCACCACATGGGCTCAGGATTACTTTGGCCAACAATTGCCAAGTACCACAACACATAGTTACATCCACAAATGCCAGTTAAAACTGTACTGTGCCAAAAGGTAATCCTATATTAAGAGTGTTCAGAAGTGCCTTTAACTTTTCTGGGCTCAGAGGCATCTGTGATAGACCAACACACAGTGAAAATGTATTTCAGGGGAGAAATTGACACTCCAATGCTAGCTTGACAGCCAACAACTTCCTATTACCAATGTCGTAAGTATGTTCTGTAGGACATAATCGATGAAAAAAAAATAAAATAAAAAACATGCAAGAATGCATCTTGCAGTCCAAGGACACACGCTGGGATATGAGCTGGCTGTTGCTGTGGATAAAATGCAGGTAAAAATTTGCAAAACCCAGAAACCTCTGGAGGGCTTTGTGGTACTCTGGGATTGGCCAATTTACCACAGCCTGAACCTTCAGTGCATCCATGCGCATTCTCTCGACTGACACAATGTGCCCTATAAAAGGAACAGACTGCATGAAAAACGCATTCCTCCGCCTTGACATAAAGCCCATTCTCTAGCACCTTCTGAAACACTCGCCTGGCATGTTGCACATGTTCCTGGAGAGAACAGGAACAATTCAGAATGTCATGCAGGTAGACATAAATGAACTGATACATCTCTCAACACATCATTTACGAATGCTTGGAATACTGTAATATTCAAAATGCCCCCTGGGGTATTAAATGCAGTTTTTTATTCACTGTCTTTTCTAATGCGGACCAAATAATAAGCATTGCGCAGATCTACTATTGTGAAACAAGATGCCCTCAAATGCTGAAGACATCAAACGGCAAAGGAAAGGTATTCTCTACCGTAATGTTATTCCGCCAGTCTGTTAAAAAATGATATATGTTCAACATGATTTGCCAAAGTAATAAGTCTTATAGGCTTGGTGGAGTGAGTGATAGTTTGTAAGCCAGTTAAGGGGGCTTACTGCGATGGGTTGGGAAAGCAAAATAACCGGAAGCTTTAAATCAAAAGGAAAAGAAGAGGTGGAAAGAGGAACAGCAAGGGAGTTTTTGATCCCAAATGGAGGTCCCCCACAACGCGGCCTTTCCAGAAAGGAGCAGAATAACAAAGGGGACCTTAGATTGCTCTCTAGTGAACAATGATGGATGCAATGTTTTGTATAAGGAGCATTTGGCTTAAAAAGATCGACCCAACTGTGGTTCTCCGGAGTAGCAAGTCGGATGAGAAAGGCGAGGTTCAAATGAGCAGTTCACTACTTCTGATGCTTGCGTCTAGTCCACTGCTGAACTTGAGTGGTGAGTGTGGACATTGACCCACCAAGGTCTGAATGGCTTAGTTTGTCTTAGCCAATAATTCGTCCTGCTGATCTATACTGGTGTTACTGTGGTTTACCAAGTCTGTAATCTGTGCAATACTCGCTGGATCCAAACAGTCCATACAGGAATAAACAAATCAAAGGTACTAGAAGCGGTCACACATGGGAGCCTGACACATGGGAGTCAGGCTGTGGAACAGGATAGAGGATCAGGGGTCCAGAGTAATATCCATGCAAGTCCTGATAACAGACAGAAAGTAGATGAATGACCAACAATGAAATGACAAGAGGAGCGCTGTCTACATATAGCTGAGAGAACCAGCCACAGCGGCAGGCTAATCAGAACAGCATAGGCTCTGCCATAGCATGTGACAAAACACTGACATAACAGATACACGTGAAACACCAAAACAAAACCATGTGACCAACAGACACTGAGGAATGCACACAAACCTACAACCATGACAGGATGACATAAACATGGATTTTTTTTTGTTTACTTCGTAAATTGGGCATACAAACATTAAGCTGTGTAGTACTGACCCTTAAAGTATCTAAACCGTATGTAGTGTTTTAGATTTGCATTGAAAATTGAAGAGTAGTTTTATGAATTTGTTGCATCTGAGCCAAAAATTGTCATATGTTTTGACGCAAATGTAATTTTATATTAAATAAAAAAGAATTAATGCTCTTATGATGACTTCACCATAAATTTTTACAATAAAATTTAACATTTAGTTTTTGTGCAGATCAATTTGATATGATATTGTATGTGTAAAAAAATGTGATGCTGCAATTTTTTTTTTTCTATATTTTTATGGTCACACACAACTCGGACAGGAACACCACATTGCAAAAATTTGAGTTGAGGTCTGCATACATCGTCTAAAGCTTTAATAAGCTGTAAACATATTTTGTAAGAGTTACAACATGAATTATTATATTTCTGACAAATACTTATTTTTATTAGTATGGCATCATGCACAGGTAAAAATACGCGTCACATCATCCACCCGTATGTTAATATATAAATATGTAATTATATATGAATGTGACATGGATTGCCATGTCATGAACAGTGAGGTCGAAGCAACATCTCCAGGTTCTTTGAGAAACAGACAAAGTTATGTCTATACTGCATTTATGTTTATGGTGTATTGTTTTTTAAACAAAGCTGCAACAATTTTATTTATGTTAAAGCAGCTCATTTTGGAGTACTGGCAAAGTTTTGTTTCTTTATTTGTTTTACTCTTTGTTTATTAATAAATAATGTTTAGAAATAAATAAAAAATTGTAGTATTGATCTAGTATTGGTGTCATCATATTTAATTTAGGTATTTTATCAAAGTCAAAGCTTTGGTATCATGACAACAATAAGGCTTCATTTACACTGCCAGTAAAATGTGACCCAATTCCGATTTTTTTGCTCCTATGTGATACAGATCGGATCTGTTCTAAGAATGCGTAAACACAAAAAAAAAACGCAACCATTCAAATATTCAGAGATTGGTTTCTGGCCTCCTTCATTTCTAAAAAAAAAATCTGATATAAATCGTATGTGACAATGCGACTATCACGTAAACAGGCAGATCGGATTTATTGAGGCATTCCATTTTGTATGTCATTAAACTTGCGATAATGAGTACGTTTACATGGACACCAATAATTTGATTTTAATGTGATTAAGACAATACTCTGATTAAGAGTCTACCGTGTAAACAGTAAACAGTGATTTTTTCAGATTAAGGTCATAATCAAACTAAAGAGAAATCGAATTAAGACATGTGGAGTATGCCGATTTTAGTCGCATTATTGAAGTGCAGTACAGAGATGTAAACACCTTAATCGAACAATTACCGTCATGTAGGTAATTTCCCCACATTTTGCGACAGGATAGTCCATACACATCCACACATACACGTCTGTTTAACACTCTTTGCACCAAGTGTTACCAACTATTTCCAATGAAAAGTAGCTAAAGTCTGACCAAAAAGTAGTAGACATCACTCACTAATTTGCAAATTAGTGATGTCCTCAAATAGTATCTGACAAGCTTAAGCCAGTCATGTCCTTTGTTTTTTACCAGTTTTTTTGTGTTTTATATTTTGTATTGTGTTGTATGTTTGTTCCTGACGTTTATGCAAAAAATAAATAAATTATAAAAAAAACACCTCCTAAAAAAAAAAAAAAGTCCGTCATGTCTCTACTCCCTGAGGCGCCGTGTGTTGTGTTATATTAAACCATTACATCCAGATGTACAATAAATAGGTTCTGGTTAACACTACTTTGCTTGATAGCATCATTGCTTAATCGCAACTCAAAACTAAATCTTAATGTAGTATACAGAATAATTAATGTTTTCTTAAACTGACTGGCCATCTCAGCAAAAACATTATTCAAAATATGTCCATTTAGATTTGTATGAAAAATATAGCTGACTATTTGTAAAAGTAGGCTAATACAAACACTTTTTGATAATAATTTTTTGTATTTTTACATAACCATGATAATGGACAGTTACATTCAACAATTAGCTTGTGTACTTACTCTTTTTAACTTAAAAATTAACTAATTTGTAAAAGTGACAACAATCATAGCACTGTTGGAATGTATTGCTACCTAAATCACCAGCAATTATACATTTTAGCAAATATCAGTCAATTAACAGTTATGAAAAACAATCTGAGTGAGCGATTTACTCTACTAAGTGAAGCCTGCAGCCACTGCTCTTTTGAGTCACTTTTTAAAAATGGCTAAAAGTAGCCAAATGAATGTTTAAAATTGCTTAGTTTAAAATAAAAGTTTATTGAAATAAAAGTTGCTATTGTAGTATGAAAAGTTGCTAAATCTAGCAACAAAATTGCTAAGTTGGCAACACTTTTTGCACCTACCGAGTCAGTGCAGACCAGCGGGAGAGCTACAATTTTTTACATAGGGCCCCCCCACACACACACACACACACACACACACACACACACACACAAACACAGTCATGAACACTACAAAAACTGCCTGCTGATGCACACAGTTAAGGTTGATTAACAAAATAAATTTAAACAATAAAGCAATGTGTCAGAGACTCTTAAAAATTGTTTAACTCAACAGTGAAGCATCAAACGTGGATTAAAGATTGTATATAGTCAAACAAATGAACTTAAATGATAAAAAACGCAATACTATTTGTTTTTTATCCCAAATTATAAAACTGAATAGTTTTTAGTTGTTTTTAGATTTAGTTTAAAATGTTTTTATTACTTTTGCTTAAGTTGCACACTAGTTTTATCATTCATTCATTCAGTCATTCATTTTCTTTTCGGCATAGTCCCTTTATTAATCCGAGATCGCCACAGCGGAATGAACCGCCAACGTATCCAGCACATTTTTACACAGCGGATGCCCTTCCAGCTGCAACCCATCTCTGGGAAACATCCACACACACTCATTCACAAGCACACACACACACACTGATGCAGTCTCAGCTTGCATCATAAAGGCTACATCCAGATATTATTGGCCGAGGCTTGAACCAGCGGACCAGCGACCTTCTTGCTGTGAGTCGACAGCACTACTTACTGCGCCACTGTGTCGCCCCAAGGACAAAATAAATAATAATAAACATTAATTCTTTGTGTTTGTTATATGTAATTTCTATTTAACTTACGTTGAAATGTACGACGGTGAAACATTGTCAAGGTATCAACGTTGATCCAATTAGCAAAATCTAAAGGTAATTCAACCTTCATTCAACGTCTATTTAACAACCAAAATTCACCTATGAAGAAGGTTAGAGTGAAACAACGTCGTGATTTTAATGGTGAATCACCGTGGTGGTCTGACGGTGAAATAACGTCACTATATAAACGTTGATCCAATTTGCAAAATCGAAAGGTAATTCAACGTTGATCCAACCATAGATCTGACGTTGATTCAACGTTGAATCACCAATGAAATGCCGGCTGGGTTACATGACAATGGTATAGGGTTGACTGTCTCACTGGCTTCACTCACTCCCATCTTACACACTATTCTGTGTCAGATCATGTATTGCTTTTCAGATTCCAATCCAGTCAAAATAAAGTCTTCACCAGTTGTGTTTTTGACAAACCACTGTTCTTTATATGTTTTTACCAGCTTATACTCCACTCTGTACTGGACTTTTTCTCCAGTTGGGGACTGCTGCAGTTTCAGGGACACAGCTCGGTCATGGACCTCCTTCACTACCAGTGGCAATAGTTTGGACACTGGCTGAAATTCTGTGCTTTTCAGTTTCCCTTTTTCATACAGATAGATCGACGATCATGGATTAAGTGTATTGGATATTTGTCACCGACTCGGTCCCAGTCACTCCCCTCGCTGGCCAGCAGAGGCCACCATCTCCGGACTTCTAAGCATTACATCATCCACTTACACTGATCCAGCACACCTGAACTGAATCCCGCTAATGACCCACGTACCCTTTATAAGCCGCACTTAAACACTCAGTCTTTGTGAAGTCTTGTTCAGCCCCGGCCAGCATTACTGAGCGTTATATCCTGCCTGATCTTCTGTGTATTACTCCAGCCTGTTTCTGACTCTGCTTTGCCTTCTGCCTGCCCTCGACCCAAGCCTGATACACGGACTCTGAATCACGCCGCCTGCCTCTGACCCATGCCTGGTAAATCACTCTGTGTCTGTCAGCCGCCAGCCCTACGACCTTTATTGCTGTTGTTGTTGTATGTTCGCACCTTTGTGCGTGTTGATTGTTTGAGTGAAAGTGTGACTAATAAATACTGCATAATGGATCCCTCCGTGTCAGTCTCCCTGTGACAATATTGCAGAAATAATGAAGCAGATTCTTTTTTTCATCTTTATTTGCTTCTGAAAAGAAGTTCTCTCATCTTTATTATGATAGCAGAATCATTGAACCACTTTCTCCCAGATGACAGAGACACTCTGTTTTGTTTACCATCTAAGTCTTTAGATTTGTCAGATTTTAAAATCTAAAGACTTTCAAGATATGGGTCTTCATTCAGAGATGTGAGGGTCAAGCACACCACAAAATCAATATTAGAATCAAGGAGGATGGTGTTGAGATTGTCTGAATCCCCTTTCAGGGATCCCCTTAATGTAAAAACTCAAGAGGTGAAATTCAGACTTTGCATCTTTCAACCACTGGCTAAACATGCCAAGAAAGTCGTAGTGGATTGATATTTCCTCCATTGATATTTCCTTCATTTCTCCTCCTCGAATAGCAGGCAAAATTCTACCAACATCTTTCAGAAGCTCTGCCATTTATTTATTTATATATATATATATATATATATATATATATATATATATAGTAAAAGATTTCTAAATGAGTGCAGCCTCTCTTTGATGTCACTGAAATAATTTACCAGTATATTTCTGGACAGGTCGTTAAATGTCCTCTCTACTTCTACTAGCTCCTCCATTAGACATCCAATGGAGGACACCAGACCTGTGCTAATTTTTGCCTGCAATTGAGCTGCTTTTGCATCCAGTAAATGAAGAGGAAAAAGCCATACTTGGATTGGAACTCCACTGTATGGTTTCTCTTTCAGCAATGAGGAAAGCTTCTTGTACAAACCAAGGGCCTCCATGTAAGTGGTTGGGCTTTGGTCAAGATGAAAGTCCCTATAAAATGTGCAGGTTATCTTCTCAACCCTATTTGTGTCATCATCTGTCATATGTACAGCTCCATGTCCTTCAATTGAAAATTGGGGGATTTTTTTCACCATCAAATCCAGTTCCCCATCTATCTTTTGTTTGTTCTTTTCATCTGACAATGTCCTATCAAACACCATGAAGGCCTGAGCGCCATACAGTACAGCTGTGACCACATGAGTTGCAGTTTTTTGCTCAAACACCTGAGGGTGGGTGATGTTGCCTAGCTGGGTCATAGTAAGCTAGTGATCTCAGTAATGCATTGTAACTCTAGATTGTTGGCTTGATGATTTAGTGTCATGCAGAAACTTGGCAGATCCTCCCACCTCCACCAGTCCTCCCAAGAAGCTTGCCTTCAGGGAAGCACTCACATCCAGGAGATTGGACTTACTAGAGAGAAAGTCTGAGCTACTGAACTTCAAATCTGTTTGGAGCTGTGAACGGATGTCTAAATCTTCAGTCAGTGATTTCTTATCCCACAGAGTAACACCTGAATCAAGAAGTGGCAGAAAAACAGACACAATGAACTGTTTAAGTAATTGTCCAGCTCATGCATCCCGAGACTCTTCTATTCTATTCCACCTTATTGTACATCAAAACACCACAAGTACTGTTTGTTTATTGACAAATAGGTAAAATAGAGTAAAAAACACTTTTCATGAGACTATACACCAACCTGGAATAAAGGAATCCTTGCGGCAATCATACAGCATTCCAGGAAATAGAGGTCTTCCAAGAGCAGCCGCAACAATGGAATCTAATGCCATATCTATGGTAAGTATATAATAAATACATTAATTGTAAAATTTAAGTTTAAACACAACTTCACCCTTAATAATTATTACAACGCTGTTAAAGTGTAAACAGTATACAGAAAAAATGAATAAAACAATGAAAAAAAACAAGAGCCTGCATAGCTGTCTTTGCCCTCAGGTTTGTGTTGGAAAATACTATACAAAAATATCTGATTTGTGAAAGATTGCAGAAACATATGCCCTAAAAGGATGCATTTTAGGACAACCAAGACTCTTCCTGTTGCTGGCTCAATGGTCAAACTGAACAATTGAAGGTGTGGTGCCTTCATCATTTACAAATCTTCACCACTGTTCACCAAGCATGAATACAGTTTTTGTCAGATCATTTGTCATGTTACCTGTGGATCTATCTAATGGCTCGTTTCCACTGACTGGTACAGTACGTTACGGTTCAATTCGGTACAAGTCACCTTTATCAGGCTTGCGTTTCCACTTTAAAGGGTACCCTTTTGGTGGGCGTGGTGTAAGATAGAAAGTTTCAGTCGCATAATTCTCGCTCGAGGAAATGTCTACAGTAAAGCTGCACAGGTCGTTCACATATATTAAAAGCACTTCTCACAATGCTTTACACACATAAATACTTCTGTATAAATGTTTATTACTAACTTTTCTATAAACAGGAGTTGATTATAACTGCAGATCAATGACAGTGCAAAATAGCATGCTGTAATGTCTGTAATTATATAAAATAAATAAATAAATGAACATATATGAACACATACAGCCCCTTACAGTCTGCGATATGTTACCAACTACAGAAAAACTACACGCATCATACATTTTGTTCTTAATTAGGTTCAAAACAACACAAAGTATAGCCTACAGTCAGTGAAAACCTCTCATCAGTGTCTGCAATCTTCAGCAGCACATGTCATGTAGCCTGTGTTAGAGAGTAATTCCATCATTCCCAGTTCATATTAGTCCAAAAGGTGATAATAATTAAAACAAGGCAGTTTGTTCACATTTGCTGAAGAAATACCGTGTTCCTTTTTTCCCGGCTTTTTGTCCGCTCCACTCTCGCCTTTGTCCTTTTCTTTCTAAATATGTCATTCTCGCGTTTGTCAGCTTCTCACGTGATTGGGTTTCCAAAGCATGTCAATAATCAAGCGCGCATTATTATTATCAGCTCTAGAAGTTTGTTATTTCAGATATAACATTAGACGCGCGGCGAGTGCAAGGAAGAAAAGTGAAACCGCTCACGCGTCAGACTGGCTCGTAAAAAACTGCGAGGCACAGGGTAGATTCTGCTCTACTCCATGGCTGTGTGGCTGTTCATCAGGACGATGATATATGAATATATAATTCCGCTGTAATCTCTCGCGGTGTATTTCAAACATGGCGGGTTCTTTGTTTACATTCTGGCTTGTTGTAAGTGAATGACGTATCTCTTCTGTAAACCAATAGCGTTCAGCTGCGCATCTAGCTCCGCCTTTTGGTACCCTTTGTTGTGTTTGGGACCCTTTCTAAAGGGAAAAAGTGGTACGGTACGGTTTGGTACCACTCAGTGGAAATGGGCCATACAAGTAAATTAAACTGAAAGTAAATGAGCAATCAGCTGATAAATGTGGCTTTTAATGTTGGTGGAAATTAATGTTTTTTTTTTTTTCAATTTCTATAACGATTTGTACAAAGTTGTTTTGGTTGAGAACACAGTTTCTGTGGGAATGAGACCACTGACTCAATCATACTAAGACATTCCAAGGGGGGTTGGGGGGGGGGGGGGGGGGGATTGTTATGATATTTGAAGAGCGGTGGGGGTGTGTGCACGAGACGTACATGAAGAGTGGTGGGGGCATGTGCGTGGGGCGTATCTGAAGAGCGGTGGGGGAGTGTGCACGCAATGTATCTAAAGAGTGGTCGGGGCGTGTGTGAGCGATGTACCTGAAGAGCGGTGGGGGTGATTTGCGCGCAATGTACCTGAAGAGCGGTGGGGTTGAGTTGCGCCCGACGTACCTGAAGAGCTGGGAGGGATGCAGTGGAGACAATTTAAGGACTGGGCAGATGACGCACGATTCCCGGGAGATTATCATTCGCTTGCAGGCATGATGGTATCCAAGTCTCTATGCATTTGCGGGAGCAACTAAGCAATAATATTTGTTGCTCAGTATCAGTTACAAATTGAAACACAATCCCCTTAAATCATTTAACCAACATTAACTCCGTACTATATAACAGTTGTTTTTTCCTTAACAACAGAAATACAGATTTTATTAGCTCTATACTATAGAGTGCAGGAAAAATGATGTCAATTTGTATGAAAAAACACGGAAGCGAGTTAGCATTTTAGCAGTTCCAGTTCCCTCTTCCCAAAGTCAATGTGTTTTTTTTATAGGATTTCAATAAAATTGTTTAAATAAGGTTCGTGGCCAACACAAACTCAAGATACTTTCACCTTTTGTTAATTTATATCATGTGGAGATAATTATTTTACTTGTAAAGGCTGTCGAGACAGATTAATTTGTTGATCATTTATTTTAATTAAACTAAATAATGAAGATTTAATCCACTTAGGTATTTTGTTTAGAAAGCCAATCGTCTGAAAGATTATGTAAACGAGCCAATGAAAAGCCAATGAATTGGCAGCATCAGCTTGCGCACATGGTGCTTGTTGCAATCAATTTAGCAATAAAAGTACAGCGAGAGCAAGGTGACGGCACGAGCACGGTGTTGCATGTCTGGGGGTCTAGCATGTTAATGCAGTGCTCGCGGGCAGTTCATGTCGTCATTGCGATGGCATGTCTGTAGCGCGGTAAAGATCGCGGCTATACTTGCAAAAGGGTGAACCACCCCAGCTGTCCCCTGCACTGCAACGGGCCTTCGGGCAGGTCTGAGGGTTCCAGTGGGAGATTATCCATCGCCTCTGGGCCCGCGGACCTCCCGCTTCTCCAATCGATCCATCCAAGCTTCAAGCGGAGGAAGTGATCCGTCAAACCAGGTGGTAGCCTTTACGCTCGATGACACTGGGGACCAGACATCCACTGCTGCATCGGAGGGTGGGCTTTTATTGTGCGATTAGGATCCAGATCCGGTCACCCTCTCCGGGCAGGTGAGCACTTTCACGGATACTAAAACGGACATGTTATCCATGCTTTTCCAGGCTGCTTCGGTCATGGGGTTGGAGCCGATTAATTGGGTGCTACATTTAGTACAAGAGGGTCAAGCCTTCGGAGCCTCTCGCCCCCTTCTTCCCGGAGGTGCACAGTAGGCTCACACAGTCCTGGAGGGTACCTTTTTCTGCATGTCCCTCCACTCTCACCACTCTTGATGGTGGAGCAGCCAGGGGGTATGAGGCAATCCCTCAGGTCAAGCGCGCTATTGCGGTCAATCTTTGTCCACGTGGCGCCTCCTTTTGGCGGCATCCGCCTCGTCTCCTGTCCAAAGCCTTTAGGTTATCTGCCTCCCTCAGAGCCAGAGCTTACAAGGCTGCGGGCCAGGCTTCTTGCACGCTATGGCCACCTACCAAGCGCAAGTGCTGGCCCAGCTTCACGTGGGGGGTCTGACCCAAACTTGCTACACAAGCTCCGCACCACAACCAGCTATGCTCTACATACCACTAAGCCCGCTGCATGTGCGTTAGGGAGGACGATGTCCACATTAGTGGTCCAGGATTCTCCACCTCTGGCTAAACCTGGCTGATATACACAAAGTCAACAAAGTCTGCTTTGTTGACTCCCCCATATCTCAGGCTGGCCTGTTCAGCGACACCGTCTGTGAATTCACCCAGGATTTCAAGGCAGTAATAGAGCAGTCTGATGTGATGGGTAATGTCATCTATTGGTGGGACCGAAAGCCCGCTCTGCCTGCCGAGCCATCCACATCTGCTGCTCCTCGCTGAGGGTGCCTGCCTATGAGAGCTGCCCCGCCCCCGCCTGCACCTCCGGCGAAGCGGGTGTGTTGAGCACCTCAGAAGCAGGCAGCCCCCCTCTGCCCAGGGTGCCATTAGGTCTGGTAAACAGACCGCGAAACGTCCCTGTGACAGGTCATCCGGAGAAGAGGGAATTTGTTCTTTCCCCGCTGGAGGGCTGGACCCCATTTCCGGTGGCATGGAAAACATCAATGAAAGAGCACTTTTCCACTTCCCTGGATGTGACAGCCTGAACTCTGCCAGTTTGGGACGCTATGCTTTCTAGTTCGTAGAATCTGTACATTTCGGCAGTGGCTCACAGGCTCTGGGAGGACGATCTCCTTTCTCCCACCCCTCAAGCCCCCCCTCCGGAGCTTGGGTGCGAGATGAGAGTGAATCTTTTGCCTCCAGCTCTTCTGCGGGACCCTCGCGCTTCCCGTATCAGCACAACCACTCCACGCCACCCCACTGCTGGTACGTCAGCGATTGTAGCAATGAGTCTTTTAGCAAGAGCTCTGTCTGCCTGGTTAGCACAGGCCAGCCCTTCGCAGTAGCTCACACGCACATTAAGACTCCGCTATGCAATTCAGTTCGTGAAACGGCCCCCCAAGTTCACAGGTGGGTATTTCACCAGGGTCAGCCCCCTGTCCACCCCTGTCTTGCGAGAGGAGATTGCTGTCCTTTAGGTGGAGGATGCAATCGAGCCAGTCCCTTCAGCCTAGATGGAGAGCAGGTTTTAAAGCCCAGACTTCATCATGCCCAAAAAGAGCGGTGGGTCACAGCCAATCCTAGATCTGCGCGTTTTGAACGGATGTCTGCACAAGCTGCCATTTAGAATGCTCATGCAGAAATGCATCCTCCAGTGCGTTTGTCCTCGGGATTGGTTTGCAGTGATATACCTGAAGGACGCGTATTTCCATGTCTCCATTCTTCCACACCACCGTCAGTTTCTGTGGTTTGCGTTCGAAGGTCAAGCTTGGCAATACAAAGTCCTCCCCTTAGGGCTCTCTCTGACTCCGCAGGTTTTCACCAAGCTCGCGGAGGGTGCCATAGTGCCCCTTCGGCTCGTGGGCATCCGCATACTCAATATTCTCGACGACTGGCTGATTTTAACCCACTATCGGGAGCAATTGATTATGCACAGAGACAAGGTGCTCCAGCACCTCCATCTGTTGGGGCTTCAGGTCAACCGAGAAAAGAGCAAACTCGCCCCCGTGCAGAAGATCTCTTTTCTCAGGATGGAGTTGAACTCGGTTACCATGACAGCGCGCCTCTCCGGAGAGTGCGCCCAGCTAATGCTGAAATTTCTGAGAGAGTTCCAAAGCAAAGTAGTCGTCCCACTGAAATAATTTCAGAGGCTCCTTGGGAATATGGCATCTGCAGTAGTTGTCACACAGCTCAGATTACTCCATATGAGACCACTTCAGCACTGGCTTCATGATTGAGTTTCCAGACACATATAACACGTGGGCACACACCAAGTCACTGTTACTGCTCTGTGTTGCCACGCCCTCAGCCCTTGCAAAGACCCCTTGTCATATTATTGTTTCAACAGATGCTTCCAGCACGGGCTGGGGGGCTGTGTGTTGCGGGCATGCAGCTGGAGGCCTGTGAAAAGGAACAAAAAAGGTCTCACTGCATGTCTCAGCTCGGCTGCCTTCTGCTCCTCTGGAGTCATACGCGGCTGAAATTGCTGCGTGCCATTCACATTCTAAGTGAGCTCAACCATGCAGCTGACGAACTCTCACGGCAGCCTTTACATCCCGGAGAATGGAGACTCCACCCCGAGTCTGTTCAGCTGATATGGGCATGATTTGGGGAAGCCCAGATCGATCTGTTTGCTTCCCCCATGAACGCTCATTGTTAGTTGCTATTTTCCCTGTCAGGGGGCTCTCTCGGCACTAATGTACTGGCCCACAGCTGGCCTCAGGGCATGCGCAAATATGCATTTTCCCTAGTGCGTCTGCTCACGCAGTTACTGTGCAAGGTCAGGGGGGACGAGTCCGGTGCCTCAGAGGCGCTAGGCGAATTAATCCACCCTCCCCCCCTCTCATACCTTCTTGGGATCTCGCCCTCATTCTCACAAGCCTTTGTACAGATCCCTTTGAGCCACTTGACTCAGTATCTTTAAGATTTCTGTCCCTGAAGACAGCTCTACTGGTTGAGTTGGCATCAATAAGGAGGGTTGGAGACCTGGAGGCATTTTGGCTCAGTGACTCATGCCTGTTATTCGGGCCGGCTTACTCACATTGTCCTGAGACTCCGCCCAGGAAATGTGCCCAAGTTTCCTACCACGCCATTTAAAGACCAGGTATTGAGCCTGCAAGCGCTGCCCCCGGAGGAGGCAGACCTAGCCCTTTCATTACTTTGTCCAGTTTGCGCTTTGGAAATTTATCTGGACCACACTCAGAGCTTCAGATCATCTGAGCAGCTCTTTGTCTTTTATGGTGGTCATCAGAAGGGAAGTGCATTATCGAAACAGAGGTTGGCCTGCTGGATAGTGGATGCCATCTCCCTCGCTTACCAGAGCCAGGGCGAGCCGTGTCGCTCAGGATTGGAGCATCGCATACTCTTGGGCGCGTGCACTTGGCACCTCAATAACAGACATCTGTAGAGCTGGGCGACACCTAGTACGTTTGAAAGGTTTTACAATGTGCGAGTGGAGGCGGTTTCCTCAAGGTTATTAGGTAACCCTTAGTGATTGAGGTAAGAACTTGGTTACGGTGTTGAAACATGCTTGCCGCACTATTCTCCCTAACACGAATATACGTGCGCTTATTCACTCTGTCAGTAAAGTTCCCTGCTTAGGTGAGCTCTGCAGTGATTCCTCCGATGCCCCCAGCACTGACTCAATGAAGGAGTCACTCACTGGCCCATTACGTTGTAGGTCTGCCCTCTGGTCAGCCCGCGTTATGGGTATAGGTGCCTGCTGTGCGTGATCCCCACTAGGTGATCCCTTATGCCTTTTCTGCCATGGTGCAGTCCCC
This sequence comes from Danio rerio, assembly GCF_052040795.2. Lineage (NCBI taxonomy): Eukaryota > Metazoa > Chordata > Actinopteri > Cypriniformes > Danionidae > Danio > Danio rerio. The sequence goes on along the minus strand of NC_141023.1, from coordinate 49,983,267 downwards.
CCTCACAGGCGGACCTGTGTCTTCCCTCTCCGCTAACCATCTTATTATATGCGAGCCATAAAAGAGAAGACTCGACCTCTTTTACTTGATTTTGCTATTCTAGGCACTACCAGAAGCCCTGAGTTTTGAGATCTTAAAGAGCGAGTTGGATTGTAGAGACGGTGCTCGCTGCAGAGCCATTTGAGCAGAGCTAAGCTCCAGCGAGGGGGAGCATGAGCTCTCGCTCATCCTCCAATAAGCTGTTTTAATGCATACACCAACCCCACCCCTAACCCTACCCCCAGTGACATCACTCGTTGAAGAAGCGCAAGAAAGGAGGAGCGAGAGCTTATGCTCCCCCTCGCTGGAGCTCAGCTCTGCCCAAATGGCTCTGCAACGAGCACCACTTGGGATTGTAGCGAGACAGAAGGTTGGGTAGATAAACAGGAGCTAGATTATTTAGAGCTTTATAGGTAAGAAGTAATATTTTAAATTCAATACGAAACTTAACAGGCAGCCAGTGTAAGGAGGATAAAATTGGGGTGATATGATCATATTTTCTAGACCTGGTCAGAACTCTGGCTGCTGCATTTTGTACTAATTGAAGTTAATAGAGGATGCTGGGCAGCCAGCAAATAGAGCATTACAGAAATGTTCTGACTGGTTACAGCAATAGACAATTCTAAATAGGTACGTTAATACAGGTTCATATCTGAGTCCAGATAGGGATGGCGATAGAAGGTTTGATGCATGTACTGCAGATACTTATTTACATAAGAAACAAACCTTGCAATCTATCATATCTCTGCTACTGTCTTGTCAATTTCATATCCTGAACAGCAATTTATTGTTGAAGTGAATTTTTGTGATGTCAGAGTTGAATTATCAGCCCCCGTGTTTATTTATTTATTTATTTATTATTATTATTATTTTATTTTTTTTAAACAAATTTCTGTTTAAATTTCTGTTTATACAAAGTTCTGTTGTTTTTTAACACATTTCTAAACATAATAGTTTTAATAACTAATTTCTAATAACTGATTTATTTTATCTTTGCCATGATGACAGTAAATAATATTTGACTAGATATTTTTTCAAGGTACTTCTATACAGCTTAAAGTGACATTTTAAGGCTTAACTAGGTTAATTAGGTTAACTAGGCAGGTTAGAGTAATTAGGCAAGTTATTGTAAAACAGTGGTTTGTTATGTGACTAACGGAAAAAAATAGCTTAAAGGGGCTAATATTATTGACCTTAAAATGGTGTTTAAAAAAAGTAATAACTGCTTTTATTCTACCCGAAATAAAACAACATAAGACTTTCTCCAGAAGAACAAATATTATCAGACATACTGTGAAAATTTCCTTGCTCTGTTAAACATAATTTGGGAAATATTTAAAAAAAGAAAAAAAAAATCAAAGCGTGGTAACAATATTTAAGTTTAAGGCATTAGATTTATAAATATTCACAGGTACCTTTCTTTATACAAAATAAAATTTTATTGACTAATCTAACAAAAACTAAAACCCAACTTAAACACACATTCAGTATAAAGAGTAAAGAAGGAAAAAAAAAAGATTTGGAAAGAATGTAATGATGTAAAAAAAATTGGATTTGGTCATCAATTAAACCCTTCTATGGTTTCTTTAGGGTTACATTTAATTTACAAAAGTATAGTGATAATTCGCACACGTTACTTTCATTACTTGTGTGATGTGAAGAACTCTCTCTGTTGAGTTAGATTCCCATGCGGTTAGCTGGTGGTCAGCTCTTTGTTTTGTGAGGCTTGGAGTTGGTAAAGTCATTTCAAATTTGAGGCGACAAGTTGTGTTGACTTTCCCAGTGAAGGGTTGCAGCTGGAAGGGCATCCGTTGCGTAAAACATATGCTGGAAAAATTGGAGTTTCATTTTACTGTGGCAACCCTGGATTTATAAAGGGATTAAGCCGGCAAAAAAATGAATGAACAAAGTTGTGTTGACTTCTGATTTGCGGTGCATTGAACTTAACCAGTGTCTCGACGGAAAAGAAAGAAAGAAAAGTACTGGAAATTGGAATGTTTGTGCTGTTATCCCATTTTTCCAGGGTCTACGCCTACTCCATGGACCTAAAGAGAAGCTGTCCTGAGCGGGACAGGAACAACTCTCTCTCCTGAGGTCTGTATCTGACCAATGAGATATTTACCTTCCTGATGCATATTTTAGTCTTTTGTTGGGAAGCCCTGTGATTTGCATATGCATTATAGGTGAATGCTGATGCAGAAATGTTTAAAGTTTCTTAAAATATTAATATGTTGCTCACGTATTAACATAAAATGTAAATGACCGGTAAGCACACCAATTTAGCTTTGCAGGGACATCAAAGATGAACCATCTGTCATCTTGTTTAGCTGTGGTAGACTTAATTGATTGCGGGAGTATTAAAACCATAATATTTATACACGTACAAGAGACTTGTTGCAAAACACCTGATTATATGTAGGAGGGAATAAACGGTTACATGAAAAAAAGTAAATCTTAACAAGTTGTACAGAAGCTTGAAAAGGGCTCTGTCCATTTTCAAGTGCATTCCTTTCGTGTCGTAAATACTTTGAAATTGCATTACACACGGACCATCCAGTCTTTTCTGGGTAGGAGAGGCTGATTGTGTACTATTTATTAAAAAAGAAGAGGAATTATGTGTCAGATTGGCCACATTCGCAGCATAGGTGATTGAGGGTTGTTGGCAGTCAGGCTGGCTTTGGGGGAGTAGCGTCACAGGTTAGAAGGTGTGGCCCAGCCAGTCCTGGTCTAGAGAGATCACAAAATCCCTGAATATATCTGTTCAGTCAGGAAGCTGACCTCCTGACAAGGTCACTGTGCCTTCTTCTTTGACCATTTTAATTTACCCTTGCAGGCCTGGGACAATAATTTAAAGCCAGATGCTCTCTCCCATCTCTTTGAGGCTCCAGGAGAGGAGGAGTTTATTGACACCATTGTACCTAAAGCTTTGGTAGTGGCAGCCCTCCCGAGACATCAAGAGATAGGTAGAGGAGGCCATGTTGATGTGCCCAGTACCAGGGGGGTTACAGAAGGCAGTCTGTCCATCTGTCCAGCCAAACTTCACTAGGAAGGTATCTAGTTCGATTGCCCAGCCTGACCTATCATCCAGGAATTTGGAGATTGCTTTCTGCAATCCACCAGCATATCTTGTTGCTTTCCATGACCAAAAATGTCAGGTGGTTTGTGGTGGCCTGCTCAGTTTGAGCTTAAAACAAGATTTCTAATACGCCTTGTAACATCTAAGGTTGTAGGTGAAAGAGATAATTACTCCCTAGAAACAATAAGTCTTACTGCTAGCATGATTTTTCCAATTTGCAAACAATCTCCAAACAATCTGAAGACCCACATCCCTCCATGACAACTTATCTCCTGAGATGGTTAACAGAGATCTTTTTGCCTCATATAATCCCAATTGCAAAGAACGTTGCCCATGAAGGCACTCTCCATAATGTGTAAAGGCACAAACACTCTCCATACTGAATCAGACTTTTAAAAACTCAAAATTCACACCAAAGTGCAATAATATATATATTTGTTTGTAATCTGTATGTTCTGTCCTATCAATTTTTCCTCTCAAATCAGTCGAGAGAGTAGATGTGTCCTGACCAATAGTTTAAATTCTACAAATCATGTTATATTTATGACGACTTCCATTCATACTCATGAAAACAAGAGGCAGGCAACTGGCAATGCAAGCTCACATGAAATAGCTTTGCATGACTGTGTAGATAGACTTTTGATTTTAATAGAGTGCATTTCAGACATTTATTCATCCCCTATTCTTGATTTGATCTCCTGATTGTGATTGTGACAGTGATGTGTGCATTAAAGTAGACTACTGCAGTGTTATAATCAAGGGAAGAATAATTACATCGTTCCTGCTCCCTGTAGAGAGAGTAAGACTTCACGCTGACAGGCTCGCTATATAGAGCAATATGTTTTTCTACTCTTTGTTGTTGTCAAGTAAAAGGGAGATTGAAATAGAAGCATTAAAATGTAGTTGAATGTTAAAAACATGTCACAAATATTACTTTTAACATATGAATGATTTTTTTTTTACTTACATTCAAAGTGGTTGCATCCCATTGTTATGAGGCTGCAGGCTAACAGCAACATCATTAGTGTTGAAATGAGATGGTCAATCACAATTGAGATAATGGGGCTTTACAGCAATGGGGAGCAATTTATTACAACATTATGACTGGTCAGATTATGGGTCAATCTTCTGACAACTCAAAAACTCTAGAAAATCACAAATACCATCACTAGATTTTACACATAAACTCTTTTACACATTATATATATATATATATATATATATATATATATATATATATATATATATATATATATATATATATAGTCAAAAGTGCATTTATTAAATTTAGGATCATTTAACACCTCTTCATGACATTATATTTGAACATGTTACATTAGGAGCGGCATGTTGTCTCAGTGGTTAGCACTGTTGCATCACGTCAGGACGACAGTTGCTGGTTTGAGTGCTGACTGGGTCAGTTGGCCTTTCTGTATTGGTGTGGGTTTCCTCTGGGTGCTCAGGTTTCCCCCACAGTCCAAAGACATGTGCTATAGGTGAATTGAATAAACTAAATTGGCCGTCGTGTATGTGAGGGAATGTGAAGAAGATTGCACAGTAGAGTTAAGCATTGCCACTTTAACAGTAGAGTTAAAGATTCCACTGTTGCAGTGTTGCCATTTGGCAACACACACATTTGATCTATTTACAAAAAACTCATTTGATTAAAAAAAAAAATTGAGTTGTGAAAATGTCATCAAAACTCACTGGAGGTGATGTTTCATATATTTTTTGTGGATCTGACATAATTTGATCCTTTGTTTTTATTGAAGTTTACGTTTGCATTTAGCAACTACTCACCTTAAACACCAGTCTACCAGAAATCGCACTACAGAAATACACCACATGTCATGTGACTTTACCAAAGCACATCGTTGGCTAATTTAAGGTCTTCTCTTACCAATAAAACAAATTCAATGTTGGTCTTAAAGAAACAGTGGTAAGGTAAATTAACATAAATATCATGTTACCATATGTTTACACTGTGCAGTAGAGGGTTAAAATATTCATCAAATAGACTAAATATGAAATTACAAATCAATTATTACAATAAGTAATAATTAAAAAGGTCTTATATTTTTAAGTTGGGTGTCCTAAACTGATCTGCTTGATTCAGATTGAGGCAAATCAAACATTTTTTTGCAAATGATTGAAACAGGATCTCCAAATCACATCACATACTTATATTTTTGCTAAGCTCCTTATAAGGGTACAATACGAAAAAAAAAAAAAATAAAATAAATAAATAAATAAATAAATATTTACATAAAACAGTAGTATTGTAGAGTTTACCCAAAAGTCCAAATTATGTCAATATTTGTTCCCTCTTTAATTATTTCAAACCTTTAAGAGGTTTTTTATCTTCTGTCAAACACAGATGTTTTTAAATAAGATTTTGGAAAAAAAGTATCCAGGGCGAAGCAGTGGCGCAGTAGGTAGTGCTGTTGCCTCACAGCAAGAAGGTCGCTGGGTCGAGCCTCAGCTCAGTTGGTGTTTCTGTGTGGAGTTTGCATGTTCTCCCTGCATTCGCGTGGGTTTCCTCCGGGTGCTCCGGTTTCCCCCACAGTCCAAAGACATGTGGTACTGGTGAATTGGGAAGGCTAAATTGTCTGTAGTGTATGAGTGTGTGTGTGTGAATGTTTTCCAGAGATGGGTTACAGCTGGAAGGGCATCTGCTGCGTAAAAACTTGCTGGATAAGTTGGTGGTTCATTCCGCTGTGGCGACCCCGGATTAATAAAGGGACTAAGCAGACAAGAAAATGAATGAATGAATAAAAACTGTATCCATCGACTGTATCCAACGAGGTCTTGAGCTTTCTTTAAAAAAAAAAAAAAAAAAGCTGTAGGACTACAACTTTTTCTGATTGAAAATACACATCTGTTTACTGTACGAGCACAACACACAACACACAACACAACAGTTTGCATTTCTACAACTACAAATCTCTTTCTACACTTACTATAGTTTTAGTTTCAGTTAAATAAATACAACTTTGCCAGGTATAAGTACAAAACTATTTGTGATACTAGTAAATGTATGATCCCTCTGATAAGCAGTTACAATGAGTAAATTCACTTCAGGGATCAGAGCCGGCCCAAGGCATAAGCGAGCTAAGCGGCTGCTTAGGGCCCCATGGCCACCAGGGGGCCCCCAAGAGTGCATGAAATTACTAACTTTAGTTTTTGTCTTAGTTTGTTGGAGAGTTTGGTTATAGATTATGGGTGGGGCAAATACATCAATACGCTCTGGTGCCATGAATCGATATTTATCTAAATGTACAAAATATCTGAATTAATTAATCTAATCTGACTGCAGCCATTTACCGCTGTGGCTGCAGTACACCCAGCTGCCACCAGGTGGCTCTTCCCGTAATGGTGGATCAACAATACATCAGAGACGCACCAGCCTTTTTAACCACTGACAGATGAGCGATTGCAATTGTGAAACTTCATACAGGAATATGGGCTCACACTATTTAATTCCGCCAAAATATATAAAGATATCAATAAGACAAGAACACATAATTTGAAGGGTTTTTCATTTATTTAACCCTTGCAGATCTTTGCAAAGTCTTGTAGATGGTATTTTTGCTTAAAATATAAGATAAATTAAAAAGAAAAACTCAAAAATAATGCTCTTTTTAAATTGATAAGTAAATAACTAATGTTCTCCACTGCTGGAGGCATTATAAGTGCTCAGAGGAGTCTGTGCTCACCTTACTGAGCATTCCAATCAGTTACTGTTCTTGAAGAAAATATATTAATCTAGTGGCAATGCAAAATTTTGCATGATTAAAAATAAACCAGGGCTATGCATAAAATACATCAAATAGGTAGGCCAAGTTGTAATAAATGTCTTTAGTTTACAGAAAACTAGAAAGCAATAAATTGCTATTTTAACTGTTTTCTAACATGCACAGTTGAAGTCAGAATTGTTAGAATTATTAGCCCCCCTGTTTATTTTTTTGTCTAATTTCTGTTTAACAGAGAGCAGATTTTTTTCAACACATTTGTAAACATAACCGTTTTAATAACTCATTTTCTAATAACTGATTTATTTTATTTTTGCCATGATGACAGTAAATAATATTTGACTAGATATTCTTCAAGACACTTCTACATAGTTTAAAGTGTCATTTAAAGGCTTAACTAGGTTAATTGTGATATTGCTGCTCTGACTAATTTAGAGATGAGCCCTCTATCTCTGCATTTTTCAGCTTGTTGAACAGTTGTGTGTGTGTTTTTTTTACACAGTTGCAATACTATAAACATGTGCTTTTAATACAAGAAATGCATCTTATAACTTTTTGATGCATTTTTTACTCTTTATTTGCAAAAAATTTTATATATCATGGTTGGTTTTCTTGTGATCATTTCACAGCCATGTGCTATGAATCATTGACAGTTGGTAAATACTGCAAAAATTCTTTCCTTTTTATTGTTTTTGTCTTGTGTCTAGTCCAAATATGTAAAAAATCTTAAAGAATAAACATTTTCTAGAAAGATTTTCTGTGGAAAATGCTTTTTGATTTAATTTGATTTTGATTTAAAGTGATTTTTTTATATATTTGAACTAGAAAATACAAAAATTATATGTAAGAAAAAAGCATATTTTATAAAGTAAGCAACACAGCTACAGCAAATAAAATTAATAACTCGTGTCTTAAATTTAAAGTGTGCAAATAATCAAGGATTAACCATAATATATCATATTGTCTGCACCAAAGGGGCCCCAAATAAAATTCTGCTTAGGGCCCCCTAAAGGCTTGGGCCGGCCCTGTCAGGGATTCTGTTATTGTTTTTATTATGTTGGTGGATGTAAGAACTGCAAATATTCATTCATTCATTTTCTTTTCAACTGCCAACTTATCCAGCTTATGTTTTATGCAGGGGATGCCCTTCCAGCTGCAACCCATCTCCGGGAAACATCCATACACACTCATACACTACAAACAATTTAGCCTACTCAATTCACCTGTACCACATGTCTTTGGACCGTGGGGACCACCCGGAGAAAATCGAATTCAAGGAAAACATGCAAACGCCACACAGAAACGCCAACTTACCCAGCCGTGGCTCGAACCAGCGACCTTCTTGCTGTGAGGTGTTGAACTTTTCCTAGTCCTCCCAGGTTAAAACATCAGTCAGAGGCTTTAAATAAGTTTAAACAATTTAATTAATTAGATGAATAAAGCATTACAGAGCTCCTGGTGTCAGAGAGCAGCAACACAGGCAGTCTGTGTAAACTAGGCACACACACCCACACTCTCATCCCCCTCCCATATTTATTGCTGTCTCTCTTCAGCCCCGCCGGGGGGGCTCTTCAGTAAGAAAGATCCTACATCCAGGTCAGTTCAATCATCAGTTGTTAGGCAGAACAGCAAATCTGCACAGAAAAAGTTACGCATACACATAACAGAGTCTGTAAGTGAGTGAGCCTTCGCCTCTCCTGTTCGTTATTGTTCCAGTAAATGAGCACACTCTAAAGGTGGAAATGTAATATTTTGTTGATAATAAATACAGAGAAGTTAACTTCTCGGTTATCAGTCACACAAAGGCAGCTGTTATGGAGCAAAATTACAAGAGGTTAAGCACATTAGGTACATATGAGGATAAAAGCATAAGCATAAGTTCATACAATTAGTTAAAATTAAGAATGACATTAATAATGCAAGGATTAGTCTATTAATTAATTTACTATCACTACCTTCTGTGCCACAGCATTGCCGAATTGCAAATATACAAGTTTTAAAATATTATATACAGTAGATAACAATGCACCTTGTTCTCTTGCTCTCAACTACTTTGGTCTGTGGATTAAATGAAGAATGAGCTGAAAGATGGGGAGGAACAGAAATCTGTCGCCATTTTCATATCAAACTTAAATTGATCTGAGACAATCACTTACAGTATGAGTGTACTGTTGATGAAACCAATTAAAAAACATTTTAGGGCGCTAATTGGAATTTAGGGGCGTCATGGTGTTTAGCACTGTCATCTCACAGCAAGAAGGTCGCTTGTTTTAGTCGCAGCTGAGCCAGTTGCCATTTCTGCAACTCCTTCTGTGTGAATTTTGCATGTGTTATTAATGTGCTATAATGGCCCGTTTCCACTGACTGGTACAGTACGGTATAATATGGTTCGGTACGGGTCACCTTTATCAGGCTTGCGTTTCCACTGCTAAAAGGGTGCCAATGGTATTCTTCAGATAGGGGTGGTGTATGACAGAAAATTTCAGTCGCCGTCATTCTCACTTGAGAAAATGTCAAAGTACAGCAGTATTGGCAGGTCACATATCACACGAGAAGCACTTTTCACAAAACAGATGCTTTATAAATGTAAACCTACTAACCTTTACTATTACTATAACTAACCTTCTATGAACAGGATTTCATTGACTGCAGATCAATGATACAGTAGTGTGAAATAGCCTACTAATTGGATAAAATTATATAAAATAAATAGATAAATGCAAAATATGAACACATACAGACCCTTACAATCTCTGATATGTTACCAATTACAGAAAACCTACACAGAGCATACATTTAGTCCTTATTTGGATTCAAAAACAACACAAAATAAAGCCCAGTCAGTGCAAACCTTTCATCTGTTTGGTAATTTTAGGTTTGCTAAACAAACAAGATCCTGTTTCTGTATATTTTTCTAAAATTGATTCATTTGTGACCCCAAGTGTATTGTCGAGCATTTACCAGTGTTTGTACATGATCAAGATCAAGATCTGTATTTGAGAGAGTCATCAGGTATGGTCTATCTACTTGATATGGCAATCTTTCTGTAAATCTGAAATCAAAATGTTTTAATATTGTCAGAACTGCTACGAGACTAATAGGCTCTGAAATTTTTACTAGAATTCAAACACTTTACGAGCATTGCACTTTGAATGAAGTTTAAAACTCTGAAAATAGTTTTAAACAATCCATAAAAACTCTTTTATCCATGTCAATCAGACTATTGAAGACTGATCAATAGTGTGTTATGTTTTTTTTCTGTATGTACTTCTTTTGCATGCTTGCTTATTTTTAATTGTTATTGTGTCAGAACTTGCCTAAGTGCTGTGTGAGTCCTTGGAAAATTTCCCCTTGAGGGACAATAAAGTATACGAAAAACATCTGTCTTTAATACTCACCAGCACATGCAACCTCTGTTAGAGAGCTATTCTGTCATTCCCAGTTCATAATAGTCTAAAAGGCGATAATAATAGTTAAACATGGCAGTTTGTTAATGTTTTAGGTTGCAGAAAGAAGCATCTGCTGCTTTATGTTTTCCGGCTTTTCCTTTGTTTTTTCGCACGTCAGTCTCGTGTTGTCCCTTTCTGAAAGGATCAGATATCAGAAGCACTTCAATAATCACGCATGTGTTATCAATATGAGCTCAAGAAGTTATTTAAAATGAAGAGTTCAGATGCAAAACCCTCTAAATCCATCAGACCTATTTTCTTGTAAATGAGCATTTTCTATCAGGCTCCTATAATTAGGCTCGGAAGTTTAATTTTTATGTAATGAAAAGGTTATTATCTAGTTAGTGAAGTTTATTTATAAACTAATTTCAAGAGGAGCATGCGCTTATGATTAATAGCAGCTGGTCCTTATTAGCTAACGCACAATTCATCAATCAGACGATTCCTAAATCACTATAAATAACTAGACAATCTTACCTTAGCCATCGTCGTCCTGAAGAATCCCCCTTTCCACCCCTACTCCTCCCCTTTCCTTGTCAGGGCAGCATGAAGGCCCAGTTGTTAGCATCATTGCCGCACAGCAAGAATGTCACTGGCTGAGATCTTACCTACCCAAGTCGGCATGTCTGTGTGGAGTTTGCATGTTCTCCCCATGTTTCCATGGGTTTTCCCCGGCCTATCTGGATTCCTCCCGCAGACCAAAAACATGTAACATAAGTATTAAATCAACATCATAGACAAGCGTTGAATTCAGCATACACTCTACATAGCTATTTATAATCTACATTTGCAATTATCAAACAGAGGAGTTCTCGAGATCTACTTAAGCTCAGGCTCCCCTCTCACCCTGCAACTGGAGGAAGCCCCGGACTTGAGGATCTCACGAGCTTGAGGCTCTCTCCCACGACAGCATGCCAAATACACTTTTTAATTAATCATCGGCTAAGGGCGAACTCTTGAAATAAAATAACTTTTTTTTTTCAGAAATATCACTTTAGACATTTCTTTGGTTTTTAACAAATTAGATTGTCTTTTGCATCGAAACCAGCTATATACACATGTGCTTTTTTTTTTTTACAAAAACCTCCAAGACCACATATCGGGACAAGACAGTGTAATTAGTTGAAAAATGATCAAAAATGCAATTAGAGATTACTTTACCAAACATAAAACACATTACACAATACATCTGTCAAGTAAGTGGCGGTTCATTCGAATGTGGCAAACCAGGTAAAAAGCAGAAGGGAAATGAATGAATGAAATCTGTCAGGTAAATGCATTAATCAATAACATTATAACTGACTGTTATTAAATCTTAACACTCAGTGGTCATTTCTGTACATTGTGTTTTCTTTTGTTTTCGTTTTTTCAGTTTTGAGGTAAGGCAAGTTTTCATTTCAAAATCAGCAGATTTTGTTCTTCTTGGCTTTGTGGCTGTTCATCGAGACGACGACAAGGTTTGTTTGCGCTTGGTTCAACCATGGCTCATTATTATATTGTTTCACGCAGCCGCCATTTTTAAAAAGCGAAATCGAGGCTGCGGTGGAAAGCAACCCGGAAGTATCCTTGGGAGTTACATAGGAACGTTGTGTACCTGGCTGTATATCTTATCAGCAAAGAAAAAGTGACATAAATTTATAATTTCACTGCTGAGTGACCCGAAGGTCCATTCTGAATGAATGGTGAAAATAAAAAGGGATATCATAGCTCATTTTCAGTTAAGTTAAGGGAAATGGCACTAGTTGGCTAACATTTTGTTTCCCAAACACACGTTTTATATGCCATTTATCAAACTCGAGTTAATGAAATGACTCTTTCACTCTATTAGACTTGTCACAATCCTGAATTAAAAGAAAAAACATAAATTTCCTGCTATAATTTAAGGCACTGTTGATGGCTTTCCTAATGTCATTGCGTTTACATGCTCAACAGAAATGACTGTGATTGGCCGAGAAGGTCATCAGTTCACCCTCTACTGTTTACCGAGTACAAACACAGACGAGCGATCTGCTTGACTCCACTGATCTTCATGGCTGTTTTGTGCTCCAGTGTCCGTGTATCTGTGGTTGCACTGGGTGAAGAGCGGTAAACTAATGAGCACTGGTGAATACTATGGTAAAACTTCAGTACCGGGACAACACTATTACAGACAAGACGAGGGTGTGCTACAGAGGACTGCAGTGTTTTATAGCTCACCAAGTTACATAGGCTAAAGCAGGAAAGCGCCCCCCATGGTGTTTAACTGGTGCCATGAACTGAAGCCTAGGTGGACACATGAGCAAATTACTCTTGAAGAGTTTGTGATGTTGTTTGATGCTAAATTGCTTTTAATTGTTTAATTAAACTTACTGAATGATATTAAAGTGATGTTTACACCATTTCTGCATTTTGAAATCTCGGCAACTGCTGGAGGTTTATAATTCTCAGCATGTTACTGCAATGTTTACAGTGCTGGTCCTTTACTTCTGGGTTTCTTCCCACCGCAGCCTCACTTTGATTCTTTAAAATGGCGGCCGTATGAAATAAGCGCATAGCGTTCAGTTGCGCATCTAGCTCCTTAGTACCCCTTAGTAATGCTCTTTGTCCTTTGCAAAGGGTAACAAAAAAGTGGTGCTGTACGGTTTGCATTTTGGTGCCTTTTGACAGTGGAAACAGCCATAAAGTGTACCAAACTGTACCGTACCAATCAGTGGAAACGGGCCATAAGTGAATTGAGTAAACAAAATTGGTATTACTGTATAAGTGCATGTGTATATAGGTGTTTTCCAGTACTGGGTTGTGGCCAGTTCATTCCGCTGTGGTGACTCCTGATAAATAAAGGACCAAGTCAAAGGAAAATCAATAATTAAGTAGAATTTCACTCTACTACAATAGGCAGGCTGCAGTATACACTTTTAATATATTCTACCCACCACCAGGGCCGGCGCTTCCATAGAGGCGACCTAGGCGGCCGCCTAAGGTGGCAGAATAGATAGAGCGGCGTCCCCGAAACTATCCTCGCCACCCGCAGCCACAATTATATCCGCGTCTAGGGTGGCAGAATATAGAGAGCGGCGTCCCCGAAACTACCTTCGCCACCCGCGCCTCAGTTATAGCCCCGTCTAGGGTGGCAGAATATAAAAAATACCCCCCTGGTTTCACTTTAGGTTTGAGGGCGGCGTGACCGTCCTTTGCCTAGAGCGGCAGTTCAGCTTGCTCCGGCCCTGCCCACCACCAATAAAAGGGTGAAAAGTTCATCAGATCGGGCACTTTAAACCTGATTAGGACAGACCTACAAATTACTTCAAATGAAATGCTTTCAGCTTGGCGCAAGAGTCGTTTTGAGGAATTGCGCTACGCTGTTTAGATAGGTAGATGCTCTGTTTAACAGTTTTCTGTTAAAAAAACTCTTAACTGTTGACTGTTTGCTAGTTAAATTCTCATTTTTTCCACTTAAACTTACTTTGCATCCTCTAAATAGCGAATGCGCTCTTGGTGCGACGCAGCTGGCTCTTAAAGGGAATGAGAGATGAGACTCTAATTGGTTTATTCTCAAAACACACCTATAACTCATTAGAAAATAAACTCAGCCCTTTTAGACCATGCGCCACGGCGCAAGGCAGATTTTCCCATCCTGAAATTGACTGTCAAATTAGAGCCCAACATCTCATAGATCAACGTTTTCCTGAGGCACAAAATCAGATTTACTTCAAATTTGTTTTAACTTACTAATATTCAGATGAAAAATAAATAAATGAATGAAACAAATGCATAACCATTCATGAGAAGCAGCTTTTTCAACTAGAAAGCTTCTGAAGAGGTTTATCAGGAACAAAGTGTAGATTTTAATCTTTTGAAAACTCTCTGCACAAACAATATTACCAAGCAGCTCTGTGGTGCTCTGCAGCTGGGTGTGATGCCAGTGGTACTTGGCCCAGCTAGACAGAACTGTAAGTGTTTCATCCCTGAGATGCGTTTATCTACGTCAATGACTTCCCCTTGTTGAGAGCTCTACCAAAGTATCTCCTTTTGAGCAGACATGAGGCACTGTACAGCCGGTACTTCAACTGAAGGCGACATTTTGAAGTGAAAATCAGTTCATTCCCTGCTGAGCATGCTTGCTACAGCTGTGATTACATCAGGCGACACAGAGTATCAAGTGCTCACGAATCTCTAGCAGTGAGAGATTAGAGAAGCCATGGTCCTGAAACTCTTTAACCCACCAGACTTGATGTTGTCTTTGTTGATTTATTAACTGTTCTCCAAGATTAAAGAAAGAAAAAAAAAACAGAACAATGGATGAGATGCCTAAGAAACAATCCTACACACAGGGGTTGTTTGCAGACAAAGGCCTGACAAATCTGACAAAGACACATCTCTGGTGGTGCTCTTCCAGACCTGCAACTGTCTTCAGTTCTTGCTTGTTCTTGGGGCATTATGCCTTCAGTTTTGTCTTCAGCTAGTAAAATGGATGCTCAATCGAATTCAGATCAGGTGATTGACTTTTCCTTTGCATAACATTCCACTTCTTTCCCTTAAAAAAAACTCTTTTGTTGCTTTTTCAGTATGCTTTGGACTATTCTCCATCTGCATTGGGAAGCACCTGAAGCATTTGGCTTAATATGAGCAGAAAATATTGCCTGAAACACTTCAGAATTCATCCTACTGCTTTTGTCAGCAGTCACTTCAATAAATACAAGAGAACCAGTTTCATTGAAAGCCATACATGCCCACACCATGTCACTACTACCACCATGCTTCACTGATCACGAGCAGTTCCTTTCCTTCCCAATACTCTTCTCTTCCCATCACTCTGGTACATGTTGATCTTGATCTCGTCTGTCCATAGGATGTTGTTCCAGCACTGTGGAAATGATTTTTTAGAACTCTAATCTGGGCTTCCTGTTTTTGAGGCAATCCAATGGTTTACGTCTTGTGGTGAACTTTTTGTATTCACTCTGGTGAAGTCTAGAGAGTGTTCTTGACCTGGCCAACTGTTGTCAAGGGTGTTTTCTTCACCAGGGAAAGGATTCCTCTGTCTTTTGGTGTTGCTAAGCACACAGGTGCGTTCTTTCTTTTTAAGAATGTTCCAAACAGGCCTTGCCTAATGTTTTTGCTATTTCTCTGATTGGGTTTTTTCAGCCTAATGATTGCTTGCTTGACTGATAGTGACAGGTCTTTAGATTTCATCAGGATAGTTAACAGTAACAGATTCCAAATGCATATTTGCACACTTGAAATCAACTCTGGACCTTTTATCTGTAACACACAAACAACACACCAGGGCTGCAGGAAAAATAAACAGTTTATTAGGCACAAAGTCAAACAAAGGCAGGCTGCCGCACGCTAGACTTCGGCTAGTGCCCAGGACGGAAAGGTTAGGCTCGGGGTGAGCGCAATGGGAGTCCACAGAGAAGGCTTGCCAGAGGGCAGATGAGGAGAGCTGGTGAGTGCTGACAACCCCCCGGTTGGGGATGTGATCCTTAGCAGAATCAAGGGTTGGTGATTGGACAAAGCAGAGTACAGGTAAGCTCTGAGAACTTATAACACTTCACACAAGACAGGACTCAATCAGACAAGACAAACTACGGAAAACAGTATTAGTAAACAAAGCACGGTTAACGTGAGCGTACAACATGAAGGGTAATAATCTGGCACTGAGATAAAGAACACAGGGGAAGAAATGATCAGCTACGAGTAAGAGCAGGTGCCACAGCAATGATTAAAAATAGAAAGGATCTACAGCTGAGAGATTGGAAAAGCTCCATAAATGAAAGATAATTAATAAAATCAGACCTGGCCAATGACATCTTCTTTGTAATCGGGATAATGAGAGAATAACACACTCCTGGCCATGGAACAGCTTAGATGACAATTGTCCAATTACTTGTGGACCTTTAACAAGTGGGAGGCACATATGCAAACAGTTGTAATTTTTACACCGTTAACCTGATTTAAATGTAAACACACTCAAATTAAAGCTGACGGTCTGCAGTAAAAGCATATTGTTTCATTTAAAATCCATTGTGTTGGTGTATAGAGCCAAAAATGTGTCCTGTAGAGTTTAGCTCCAACCCTAATCAAACACACTTGAACTAGCTAATCAAGGTCTTAATAGATATATTTAAAACCTGTGGACAAGTGTGTTAAGGCAAGTAGGAGCTAAACTCTGCATGGACACCAGCCTTCCAGTACTGACATTGGTCACCCTCACATAAGGTGTTGCAAGGTTGCAACAACTATGGGACTCAGAGTCTCAGAGATTTCGTAAAATTGCATTCAGTGATGGCAGTTGTAATGATGATCTTCCTTGGAGATGTGGGTTTATGTGATCTTGACAAACAGTCATGTTTTGTAAGGATTATCTTATCACAAAATGCAGTGGACAGTCCTACATGATGGTAATAGTTTGATTATGGTGTTTACAAATCTGTACTGCACTTCAGTAATGCGACTAAAATAGGAATACTCCATGTCTTAATTTGATTCGTGTCATCCTTGTGTTGACTTCATTCCGATAAAAGAAATCAAAAATTTGTGTTTAAGTGGTAGAATCTTAACCAGACTATGGTATTAATCCTATTTAAATCAAGAGTAATGGTGTCCATGTGAACATACTAACAGATTCTTCTTCATAGCAGGTGTTGATCACCAATTCTTAATAACACTTGATTAATCACTTAATTATAAAAATAACTTTATCAATGCCTTTTAAATCTGTTTCTTTAACTCAAAAACAAACAAACATTATTTAAGATTGCAGAGCTGATGGAAATTCAGTGAAGTTTCAACCTTTTTGTTGTTTATTCAATGTTATGTCAATGAAGGTCTGCTATCTGTGGTTTAGCCTCTATAGCAGGTAACAGAGTTTAAAATAAGCCCGATTTTAGTTATGTGAGAGGTTTGTAAGTTTTTTAAAAAGAATGACACAAAAATAAATGTTGTAGGAAATGTGTATTTACATAAAACTAAATAAAACAAGACACCAAGTCTGCTGAAAATGTACAGTTTATGAGCCATAGCTTAAAAACAGTCCAAAAATAAAGGTGTGCTGCAATTTTTGAAAGTCATAAATGGTTGTAAAATCCACCAGTGTACAGGATATTTGACCCAAAACAGTAATAATACACAACATCTTGACAAACAAATCTTCACAATCCAGAAAAGTTTGAAAGCTGTTAGTGTGTTGTTCCCTGTTTCCTGTCAGGTGACTAGTCTTCTTTAAAACTGCTCCTAAAGACATACTGACGCTAAAATGTTAAGAGAAGTAATATAGACTAACAACATGGTCAAAAAATGTCTTTTATGTGACAATGACACTCATTCACTCTGTGTTTTATACGTACACTGATCAGGAGAGGGACTATTTCAAATCTTCAATTTTCAATCATTAAACTAAAATTGAGGTCTACCCAACCAGTGCCAATAGCCGCTAGTAATACTATAATAAAGTAGTAATAAAACTAGTGAAAACTAATGTTTTTTAGTATACTTGTTCAAGTTCACTGAAACAGTAATATATATAATATAGTACTAAAGTATATCATTCATTTTTTGGTCAGCTTAATCCCTTTATTAATCCGGGGTCGCCACAGCGGAATGAACCACCAACTTATCCAGCAAGTTTTTACGCAGCGGATGCCCTTCCAGCTGTAACTTATCTCTAGGAAACATCCACACACACAATCATACACTACAGACAATTTAGCCTACTCAATTCACCTGTACCACATGTCTTTGGACTGTGGGGGAAACCGGAGCACCCGTAGGAAACCCACGCGAAGGCAGGGAGAACATGCAAACTCCACACAGAAACGCCAACTGAGCCGAGGTTTGAACCAGCGACCTTCTTGCTGTGAGGCGACAGCACTACCTACTGTACCACTGCCTCACCTGTAGTACTAATGTATATTTATTTTTTATTTTTTAAAGTTGTTTTTAATGTATAACCTTTACAAACATATAAAGCATATTATTGGCATGGCATATAACACACAATGGCTCTCCAGTCCAGTTCTATGAATCTGAGTCACTTATTAATGATTTACTGTCTCTCTCCTCCTCTCTCTTTATTTTCTCTACTCTCCTCATGATGAAGAGTAGGCAAACAGCAAAGATCAACTTGATTAAAAAACCTAAAAGCATCCTCCGAAATCACACACACAATACCTCTTCTCCTCTCCGGTCTCCCTCTCTTTCTCCCGTTCTCTCTCCTTTCTCTGTCTGTCTCTTTGACATGATGAATCCTGTCCGCGCTGCGCTGCCGTTAGCCTTCTCCGCCTGGTTAATGCTAGCTTACTCATCTAACGTTATCATAACGTCTTCTTCTATACCCTCATTCTCCTGATCATGGTTCTGTTTAAAGAAAGTCTGTATGGAACATGCCTCAATAAAGATGCCTCCTCTCCTCTTTCTCTCGCGTTTCTCTCCATCTATTAAATGTTCCTCACATAGAGCCACGAGGTCGGAGAATATGGGTGAAGTAGGGCTAGTTGTGGCAAATGATGCTGACGAACAGAGTTCGGAGGATTGTAGATAACATTGTAGATAAATCAATTATATTTAGATGTTGCTAACGTTTAACACCTGGTGGAAAATAACTGTTTATAGAATATATTCACTATTTATATGCTGTTACACATATGAAATAGGCTAAACATTATTAAATAGTCTACCCACGAGGCACTTGTGACTTTATATCACATTTGCATTATTTTTTACAAAATGTTTCCTTCCTATTAAAAATAAATATATTTCCAATCTGATATGTAATGAGGAGAGAAAAACTAGCACGAGTTCAGCAGATGGTGGATTCGAACCGGGTTGATGATCAATCGCGTCAAAAGATGTTGCTTTGCGCTTCATGAGGTACTTCACTCCTGCTTTATTCTGCGTCGCTCTTAACTTATGTTGTCTCTGTCAGCCAGGCATTGATGGGCGTAAACCATGAATAGCTTATTCCAACTAGGTGCATTATTTGCAGTTTGCCTAAAAAGACGAAGACAGAGTGCAATTTTGTTCATCACTCCGAAATTGGCTTTTTGGCCTGTACCCATAAGGCCCATTGGTTAATCTGGCCCTGCCTAGGGAATTTTTTTAAAATGTTTTAGGTCTCTCTCGACATTTGGCTGTGTTTGACGACGTCTGTCAAAACAAGGATGTAATGAAACACATTTCATACCGAGTTATTACCGGAAAATTTCTGTGGTTTTATATTATGGATGGGTGCACTCACTACGCTGGGTTCCTCCGTTAGTGGCGAGACCAATCGATTCACGATGCCAATAGTGTGTTGGTAGGTAAACAAATATAATGTGTATGCATATAGACATATGCGTATAGACATGTAACGTAATTCAGTACCGTGTCATTTGTTTGTTTCTGTTGTCTTCATGTTAATTGTTTCATGATGTTGCAATGGTGTGCTTTATCTGCCTTTCCGCTGAAGTTGGCGGGTTGTGTGATGTGTGATTCGGAGGACGTTCTGGGGGCAAGGTTTGTGTGACGTGCTGCGAGTTACCAGCTTGACCGTGCAAATGCGGCAAGATTTCAGCCGATCTACCACTCAACCTCCTGAGCGATTGGCCCGACCCGGCTCGATAAAAGCCCTGGCTCGCACTAGCCCAACAGTGGAAATGCGGCTAATGTGAGCCTAGTGAGAGCTGGGGCTTACATTAGGGCTGCCCATGAAGGGCCAACACTAGTGGGCTAATGTTTAGCCATTAAGTAAACTCAATGATTCTGTGCTGGGTGCCTGCTTTAGGCTCAAATGGGCTAGCCCACACTATGCCGATCATGTAGCTGTGGGCAATTTCTGGGATATCTTGCTCTGAGCCTGAATACATTTGGTGTGGGATTGCCGGCAAATGGGCCCTGCATGACCTTTTTTGGGGGGTTAACACTGGTAGAGTATTATGCTCCACCGTTTGAGCTAGAGCTCATAAAGATTTTTTAAATATTCCCTGTGTGATGCGGTGGCGCAGTAGATAGTTCTGTCGCCTCACAGCAAGAAGGTCACTGGTTCGAGTCCCTGCTGGACCAGGAGGCATTTCTGTGTAGAGTTTGCATGTTCTCCCCTTGTTTGCGTGGGTTTTCTCCGGGTGCTTTGGTTTCCCCCACAAGTCCAAAGACATGCGCTATAGGTGAATTGGGTAAGATACATTGACTGTAGTGTATGTGTGTGGATGAGTATGTATGTGTGTTTCCCAGTGATGGGTTGCAGCTGGAAGGAATCCACTGCCTAAAACATGTGCTGGATAAGTTGGCAGTTCATTCCACTGTGGCGACCCCAGATTAATAAATTGACTAAGCCAAAAAGAAAATGAATAATTGAATGAATTTCATCTCTAATACTGCAAATAAATGCATTGTGTAATAAAGTATAATAATGCTAATAAATTCAAATTTATTTATCCAATGGATAAATACATAAATAAATATACTGTGCCATGTAGAATATAAAAAGCTACTGAGTAAATAAACTATTTAAGTAAACTGAATTTAAATCATTTGTGTGAAATCTGACTTTAAAGGAATGTGTTACAACTAACTCTCTGTCTGGGGTAATTAGTAAAATTTTCATTCCTGGCACTTTTGGCAATACTGCACAGAACCCATAGGTCCAGCGATCATACAACCAGTGCTCATTTGTAGGAGAGGCTTTTGTGTTGCTGGTAAAAAAAAAATATGGTTTGTCTATCCCAGGGATGTCAATCTCAACTGCTGGAGGGTCGCAGCCCTGCACAGTTTAGTTCCAACCCTAATTAAACACACCTGATCAAACTAATTGAGTCCTTCAGGCTTGTTTGAAACCTACAGGTAGGTGTGTTGGAGCAGGGTTGGAACTAAACTGTGCAGGGCTGCTGCCCTCTAGGAATTGAGTTTGGCATTGCTGGTCTAACCCTATTACTTTGTTTATTATTTGGCCAAAACCAAAAAGTGTTACTTTGTGCCCCACTCTCCCCTAAGCTATTTATTTGGTTGTCAGATTTTTGCTTACTAAAAACACTTAACAAATGTACAAAACCTGTCACTGTCCTTGTTCTCAGCCCAACTGAACCTACAGCTTTAATAGTTTTGTTATACAAAAAAAAAAAAAAAAAAAAAAAACTGTTATTTAGAAAGAAAAAGAAAAGAAAAAGAGTTTAAGTTGTTATCATTCACATCAATTAATTAAAACATTAAATCATGAATAAATGACAAATAAAAACTACAGAAACAAAATACAAAAAAATAAAAATAAAAAAATAAAAATACAGTTGTCCAAATGTTTCAGCCAGTCCTGTCACATTTGCATTAAATTAAACATAAAATGTGTGCAATACTCTTTAAGGCTATGCCTCTGAAGTGACATAATTTGACAGAGAAGAAGCTGACAGTGATCAAAGATGCGTTCTGTCAATGATTCCTATGGTTTTATGCTTGTTTTTGTATGATTTTTTTAAGTTTGACAAGCTTAAGTCAGGCCCTGCCACATTTTATATGTGAAGTGAAATGTGATGTAAGTGAAAATGTACATTTCTTCAAGAACGTCCCCTAAATAGTATAAACAACTATGGACCTTTCAGAAAGACTGCCATGAATAAGTATAGCCCGTAAGTGTGTTATACCATAAGCGACCACCGGGTGCTGCTATGCCTCCATGCTCTCAGCGTTAGTCCACAACAACTGGACTGAAGTGAACATGATGTATTTCCAAACACGAGGGAATAACTTCTGTTTATTACACTTCAATCTACAACTTGAGCAATAACACAGACTCTCTGTTGCTATTCAGTGGTATATGACAAACAAACATGATTTTTATGCTACTAATTCACTGGCCGCATTTTGGCAGAGCATATGCTTAGACAGGACCTTCCTAATTAGGCCCCATGCATGAAATTAATGAGTTTAAAGAAAACGTGTTACAGTCAAAATGGCAGTGCTGCTATTTATTTGAAGGGAATTGGACTTATGGGTATTATGCTGTATAGAGAGCCCCTTATTTCTTAATAACAAGTATCTGGTAGTAAACTGAGAGAAATGTTCGGCATGCGTGTCTCTCTTTAGTTATCTTTGCCACCTGGGTGTGATTATATGAAAGGATATTCTCAAAGACATTGATTTTTAGTGCCAAAGTGACTGAGCACATTTGTTTTAGTCTGGGTTTCTCATTTAAGGCAACATAACCAAAAGTTTATTAGTGTAAATTCCTCACTTTAACAGATTTACACAGCATGCTCTTACTTCATGTTGAGTTGTTAACAGTAGGTATGTTTACATTCAGATCAATCAATGAACTCAGCCTGGTTTCAGGTTGTGGAAGCCTTATTTTAATAACTCGTAAACACATCAGTTATTTACATATTTGTTTATGCGTGCAAGAAGATCGCTGGTTCGAGCCTCGGCTGGGTCAGTTAGCATGTCAGTGTGGAGTTTGCATGTTCTCCCTGCGTTTGCGTGGGTTCCTCCGGGTGCTCCCGTGTCCCCCACAGTCCAAAGACATGTGGTACAGGTGAATTGGGTAAGCTAAATTGTCCGTAGTGTATGACTGTGAATGAACGTGTGTGGATGTTTCCCAGAGTGGGTTGCGGCTGGAGGGGCATCCGCCGCGCAAAACATGCTGGATGAGTTGGCGGTTCATTCCACTGTGGCGACCTTAGATTAATAAAGGGACTAACTAAGCAGAAAAGGAAATGAAGAAATGTTAATGCTTTTGCCTACATGTGTTCTGCAAGTGCTGCTCACATTTATAAAACAAGTCACAAAAGCTACGGTTGAAGTAGAATCTTCCTAATCTGCAATTGCCTCTCTGGATATACCACTAACTGTAAAAACTCTAAAAAAAAAAAAAAAAAAAAAAAAAGTTACTAATGCCTTCCTTCTTAGACTTTACAGACCTGATACTTGCCTATAGCACTTATTCATGGTTGCTCTTATAGCGTCTTAAAGCTTCTGCTAAATGACTAAATGTAAATGTAAATCAAAAAACACCCATTCTTGTTTTTGGACAATTTGAAAAATGTTTTGATTCACTTAAGATGTTGAATGCTGTATTAACATTTTAAGATAACATAACTAAAATAAAAGCTGACACAGATATTAGAAGTCTTTTTTTGTTTAAGTTAATTTAGTTTATGCCACAGTTCATTTTGTAAAACAAAAAAAAATTCTAATCTTTTATTACAATTTCTATCAAATTTGTAGACATCATAGATAGGGGAGGGCGGGATACAAAGTAACACTTTTTGGTTGAGGCCAAATAATGAATGGAAGTAATGGGGTTATACAAACCAAATTTTTAACCAACAACACACGCTATTCATGCAAATGAGCATTGGTTGAATTATCACCAGACCTATGGCTTTTGTACAGTATTGTCAAAAGTGTACCCCACCTCAGAGTTACAACAGACAGAGGGTTAGTTGTAACATGCTTAAAAAGTCAGATTTCACACAGTTAATTTAAATTCAGTTTAAATAATGTATATCCTCAGTACTCATTTTATTTAATTCTACACAGCACAGTATGTTAATTTATTCCAAATGAAGGTCATATGGAACTTAGGAATCATCTGATTGGTGAATCATAAATTAAATAAATTGAACAAACGTGGGGCAATCATAAGCACGTGATCCTCTCAAAATTAGTTTATAAAAAAAAAAAACTTCACTTTGTGAACATTCAAAATAATAAACATCTTTAAGATGTGATCTTGTCTAATTGATGTCAAAGAGGAGTTATTTACAAGACAAACTTTATTGTTAGTTTATTACTAGTACCAGGTTGGACCCCCTTTTGCCTTCAGAACTGCCTTAATCCTTTATGGCATAGATTCAACAAGGTACTGGAAATACTTTGGTCCATGACAACAATACTCAGGATGGTTGTGGCTTTGACACAATGCTCAATTGGTACTAATGGGTCCAAAGTATGCCAAGAACAATTACAGCACCACCACCAGCATGAACCGTTGATACAAGGCAGGATGGATCCATGCTTTCACTTTGTTGGTGCCAAATTCTGACCCCATTCAAATGTCACAGCAGAAATCGAGACTCATCAGACCAGGCAATGCTTTTCCAATCTTCAGTTGTCCAATTTTGGTGAGCCTGTGCCTCAGCTACCTGTTCTTAGCTGACAGGAGTGGCACTTAGTGTGGTCCTCTGCTGCTGTAGCCCATCCGCCTCAAGGCTGGATGTGTTGTGCGTTCAGAGATGCTCTTCTGCATAACTCGGATGAAATGAGTGTATATTTGAGTTATATCAGCTCAAACCAGTCTAGCCCTTTTCCTCTGACCTCTGGCATCAACAAGGCATTTGCATCTACAGAACTGCCACTTACTGGATATTTTGTTTTTGTTTTTTAAACCATTCTCTGTAAACCCTAAAGATGGTTGTGCATGAAAATCTCTGTAGATCAGCAGTTTTTGTAATACTCTCATCAGTCTGTCTGGAACCAACAAGCCTGTCACAATTTAAGTCTCTTAAATCACTTTTCCTCTCCATTCTGATGCTCAGTTTGAACTGCAGCAGATTGTCTTAACCATGTCTACATGCCTAAATACATTGAGTTGCTGCCATGGGATTGGCCAATTAGAATTTTGCATTAAGGAGAAGTTGGACAGGTGTACCTAATAAAGTGGCCAGTGTATGTGTCTTTCAGATGTAGACATGTGTTGACATTAATAAACATATTAAATAAATGTCCAGTTTATCAACTGCTCATGACATCAATAGACAGCAGTTACCTGGAATGACTATTTAAATGGATAGTTCACCCATAAACAAATCAGCTTTATGAGTTTCTTCTTCTGCAGAACACAACAGTAGCACATTAAATTAGGCATCATTTTGAAGAAGCAAAACTTAAATAGTATAACATACGTCACTCATTTTTGTTTTAACTTTTTAAGTTTTAACACTGTTTAGTGTATTTGGTGCTTTTATATTGGTTTATTTACAGAGTGTTCCATCATAGGCCAGCTACTAGCCCAACCATGACCTCCTTAATACCAGAATCTAGGTTATTCCCATTATTAACATTGAGCTTACACTTGATTATAATGGGAGTAATTTAGTTTAGTTGCATCATGTTGTGCTGCTCACCTGCAGGGCAGAGAGTCTGTGAGGAATGTGACTCTTCTGTTTGCCCTAAAAAAACAAAACACTAGTGATTTCACACTATTGCACCCCAGGCCGTCACCTGTCGGCCTCCTCTCTTTTTATCGCTCTCCCCGTCTCTCGTTTTCCCTCCTCCATTGCATCACTCTCTGAATTATTAAGCTCTGTCATTCTTTCCGAGGGAATCCGTCTCTCATCGGATCTGTAGGCCATCTCATCTGCTTCACCGCTCTTTCACCTCAAGCGCCAACATTTCAAATGTCGCTTCCTGACCGACAGGGAATCGCTCACATCATGGCCATTAGACACACACACACACACAGACACAGTATGCACTCTCATACCTTTTTTTCTGTTCTTGCCACTTTATTCACTAAGCTACCAAGAGCACCAATAATTTAAAATGCAATACTTCAGAAAACGCTGAGTTGATATAACTCAATGTTGGATCAAATGGTGAAATATTTGTAACCTTTCCTAATATTTTTTTTTCTTTTTTACATACATAAAACATTATTTATTATGAATTCAATTCAACACTTTTTAACCCAATGATTGGGTTTGTCCATATTTTACCCAGCGTTGTTTACAACAACCCAACGGGTTTTGTAGTGTACTAATTTTAACCAGATTTTTATAGCCATTTTAATAGCAATAAATGTCTTAACTCCTTCATAACAATACATTAAACAATGTTTAGAGACGCAGTGGCGCAGTAGGTCGTGCTGTTGCCTCAACGCAAGAAGGCCGAAGATTCGAGCCTAGGCTGGATCAGTTTGGCATTTCTGTGTGGAGTTTGTATTTTCTCTCCACGTTCGCGTGGGTTTCCTCTGAGTATAAAAATTTAATAATATAATAAGATGAAATGTTTAAACTGTACAGTGATTTTATTTTAAATCAGGTTGCAAAGATGTTTTTTTTCACTCATATAGTTTGATTTGTGTATCTTCAAAGGAATATAAATAAACAAAGTTGTTTATGATATTTTCTTCGCCTTTAATTGTCATTTATAAGGGATTTATAAAGCATAACTATTAGTATATGCCTTATTAATAAGATATATAAATGTTCATTTGAATAGTTCATTAATGATTTACTAACACATTCTGAATGGTCTTACAAAACAACCAGCTATGCTTAAATGACTGGTTTATAAATAATGCAATACTTAATTTAGTAATGAAAAATAAATCATTAACAAAGTATGAAAGCATAATTATCAAGCACATTATAAATGTGGTTGCAAGTCAAGAATACAGCATTTGTAGCTGCAGTTATAAACTGCTTACTAACATTTATTAATGTAGAGTTAATGCTTAACAGATAATGAATTCACTATTTGAATTGTTTGTATATGTTTAATAAATGGTTCATAGTGTGTAGTCATTATAAAGTGTTACCAATTATTCTTTTAACAATTAAAAATTGCTAGAAAAAAAAAAAAATTAAAGTGCCATAATGCAACTCAAACATATATACACGGGAAAAAAATAAAAATAAATACATACTGTTATTCACAAAATACAGAAAACCGCCAAGTCATAATTATTGTTTTACAGTCTACTACTACTAATAGTTCTTCTTCTTATTATTAGTATTATTATTATTCTATAAATTTAGACAATACCATTTGTTCATACTTTATTTGTTTCAGTTTTATTGTGCGGCAAATTATCAATCACAATGTTTTGTTGAAAATTAATTGTTATATTTCCACTTCATTTGAAAAAGAAAAACACAGATGATTAAGCACAGGTGACTTAATTATACACAATTTTGAATATAAATATGTATTTAATCATAAAACCCAGAATCCAGAGAAAATAAAAGCTTATTTGTTCAGCGTCAACATAAATGCATGTCACTTTGTACAATATGTGTTTATGAGATATATAAGACTATTTCATAACATTTTATTTTTCTAAGTGCTCTTTTCTGGTTACTGCTCTAACTTTTATATACCATTTTTTTATATAGTGACAAAATATACTATACAATGCAATAAATGGTGACTGAGAAATAAACATAATGTTAGAGTAGGCTTTTTTGGAACAACATGCCCTAACCAATGGGTTTCAGGTGGTTTCACTCCTCCTCCACAGCCAAAAGGTCCAGAATTTGTCCTTTTATTTATTTTATGTAATTTAAAAAATATTTATTTTTTATAATAAAGTGTATTTTTAAGTAACTATGGCCAGTAATTTGAATCCGATGGAGCCTTAAAGCCATAATAATGTGACGCGAGTCATGTGGCATAACCCACCGGGACTTAGTGGTAACGTGAATCTTTGATGCAACAGTAATATTGAGTAACGCTATGGGTCGAAAAGAGCAATAGAGGCGGAAAAGAAAGCAGGCATCGCATTATCGCAATATATTGAACATATGTTAAAAAAGACAAGGTAAGGCTAATGTTACTTACTTTCTAACAGATGAGAATGTGTCCCTATTCATGAGGTTCTAGGCTAATTGGCTACATTAGCTGGGACGTCCTGTATATTTATTGATTCGTGCAGTACATGATCTCCCTTTCCATATTTTTGCCTTTTTTTTTGAATAACTGTCCAACAAAGGCTTTAAGTCAGGGGTGTCCAAACTTGGTCCTGAAGATCCGGTGTCCTGCAGATTTTAGCTCTAGCTTGCCTCAACACACCTTCAAAGATGTTTCTAGAAAGTCTAGTAAGAGCTTGACTTGCTAGCCCACATGTGTCTGATTGGGGTTGGAACTAAACTGTGCGGTACACCGGCCCTCCAGGACTGAGTTTATACACCCCCTGCTTTAAGGCAAGCAGAGTTCTCGCCCATCAGATGTCACTTTACAGCAAAAGGCGTTAATCCCATAACGTCTATGTTTTTGACACTGTTTGGTCACTTCATTCATTTTATTCTGATTTGATATAAATCCGAACGCTTAAACCACTTCGGAAGATGGTCTACTGTTTTATCATCTGAGTCAACCCCTCACAGACAAATGTCCAGAATCTGTTCCATAAATGGGCTCATTTGTCCTATTTTGACTGCTATGCCATCTTAAATAGTGAAATAACCAGCCTGATCTCACGAGAAAACGTAAGTTTTTTAAGTTTTGCCAGTTTAGTGGCTAATTCGTACAAAGTCGTACGAAATGGTACGATTTTAAAAAGGAGGCGTGGCACTGACCCCACCCCTAACCCCAACCGTCATTGGGGGATAAGCAAATTGTACTAAATTGTAAGAATTAGATTGTACAAATTCATACGAATTAGCCACTACATGAAAAAGTTACGAATTGCTGTGAGTTTGTGTTGGAAATAACCCATCGAAAAAAGGCTTTAAGACCAAGCGGAATTCTCTGTTGGATGTTGCTTAGGCTTGACTTCAGCTAATCAGTATCAGACAATGCAAACTATTTTCATACAACATCCAGCTGTGCAAGAAAGCACACGATATGACGAAGACGATGTCTTATCTCACTACTGTATTGTTTTTAAATGGAGAAAACATTTTACAACTAACTTTTTTCTAAATCTTGAGCCATTTTCTTGAAAAAAACAAAAAAAAAACAAATTACCAATAAAAAGGCTTGAAGCACCAAAAGTGTCCCAAATTAAAATAAACTTGAATATTATTTTGGCTATGTTGTTTTCCAAAAATTTTCAAATGCACTTTTTACAAGAGAGGCAAAAAAATCATGAAGCTCTACATTATTATTACTATTATTATTATTATGTTTACATTTTTCATTATTCAAATGACCAAACTGTGACCGAGAAAAGGTGAATGCACAGGCCAGTTTGTTATTTGCCAATCAAAAGACAATAGGCCACAGTTTAAAACTTTAACAGATTCCTGTTTTTTTTTTTCTAATGATTTATAATACATTAGTAGGCTATTTAAAATAATTGTATTATTCATATTTCTTTATTTTAAATCTTTAGAAAATATTCTTGATGACCATCCAACAAGCTAATCCAGCTAAAAACAGTGCTTAAAAAATGTCACTAAATGCAGTACTTTAATCTCACAAGTAAATAGAAAATGAGGCAAATAGCAGCAAAAAGGACCACTTTTTGAGAAAAAAAGAACCACGCTCTTCACCAGGCTGGCTACGGGCCTGAATAATAACTATAGCAACTTTTTATTAAATGTAATAAAAAAATGTAAGACTCTCTCCTCTTTGCAACTTTTCCTTCACAGAAAACCTCCCACCTCACATCATCTTTCTCCTGTCTTGCCTTCATTGTGGATATGCCCTCTGTTGTTTCTGTAACGTCACGGCCCAGTGCTGAACGTCACTAAAGTGATGGAGGGAAAAAGTGGAGGGTTGAGACGAGGGAATAACGGGTGAAAGAGAGCAAGTGGTGTGTGTTTGTGTGCCTGTGAGACAGACAGACACACACACAAACACACTGAACTGTTGCCTGTGGGTGTGATGGTGGTGTAAAATGGCTCAGTCTGGTGAGAACACAACAGGCGTTTAATGCATCTCGCCCTAACCATGGAGTGCTGGTAAAAGATTTCCCCAGCGCAACTCAATCACATCCCTAAAGAAACAAGTGTGATTTGGCAAAACAAAACCAAAAAAAAAAAAAAAAAAGAAAAGAAAAAAAAGGAAAAAGTGCATTGAGGACAATGGGGACTTCTGGATGGGTGGTGCAAGACTCCAAACTCATCAGCTGCAATCCTCACTGGACAGTGACCACCTGAGAATCCATCTTCCAGACTGCAAACCACCCCAGCTTCATTCCTAAAACAAATGTAATGCATGTCTAAACTCAGTTTATTTTGACTGAGATTAACATAATGCTGGGATTAACCCTATTTATTAGTTTGATTCTGAGGAATATGGATTTATTATTTTTTTTAACATTATTACCAAAGTTATGCACCATAAATGCTAGCGCCTTGCTAGAAATTTAGAATAATTGTAGAGTTTCATTTTACAACATGTAATATAATTTACATCTTGAGACCCCACCCATTGACTTGTGTCCTCTGTAGTGGACATTGTTTTCATGAATTTTCTTTGAATATTTTGAGCTCCTCTGTCAAGATATGTCATTTGATTGGCTGGCATGCTAGGAACCATTTCTTACACTGCATCCAAAAAAGCACATTTTATGGAAAGGAGAGAGGTTTGTAAAATGTTACTTTTTAAATGATCTTCTACTATT
Source organism: Danio rerio (assembly GCF_052040795.2). Taxonomy (NCBI): domain Eukaryota; kingdom Metazoa; phylum Chordata; class Actinopteri; order Cypriniformes; family Danionidae; genus Danio; species Danio rerio. The sequence goes on along the minus strand of NC_141023.1, from coordinate 49,952,715 downwards.
ATTATTGCATATTTTATTGTTAATAAATTGTCAGGAACAATACATTTAGCTTTCAAAGCTGTTAACTTTGTGTTTCAAAATATCATTCGTACATGATTTGGACACCAGGACCATCTTAATGTAAATAATGACTGCATGTTGTAGGAGGCAGAACTGAAGCAGAGAGGATTCTTTATATAACAGTTGAGGGAGACTCTGATTTAGAGTCTGACAATCAGACAATTAGAGAATTAGAGACAATTAGTGAATGACAATCAGTTTTAAATCGCTTTTATGTAAAATTTGTATTGGATTGTTTTGCTTTGTTTTGAGTTCGGCTCTCTTTCAGACTAAACTGTTTCACGAATTTCAATAAAAAAGAAAAAAAAAAGGGCTTTTGTTTTGTTTTTGTTACATTAATGTTGGATTAATATCTCTTTACAGCCACATCCTGTACAGTTTGGCGGTCGTTTTGAACTAAAATGGTCCTGTGGTCCACAACAGTGGACATGCTGTTATATATATATAAATATAAATATATATATATATATATATATATATATATATATATATATATATATATATATATATATATATTTTTTTTTTTTTTTTTTTTTTTTTTAACCCAAAGGATGTAGGAAATCACAGGAAAAAAAATAATTATTTGGGTCTTAAGAGGATATATAATATAAATTAATGAAATATATATTAGAATATAAATTACATAGTATAATTTCAATATGCTTTGGACTTTCATGGACTTAAACATATATATGGTTTATACATTTTTTTCTTGTTGGCTCAAGTGATCAAATTTAAATGTAAAACCATTATCTTATTTTTTTATTGGATGTATTAACATTTTATGGGAATTGTTGTTTTGATTAAAGCTATATCTTCTTGTTTTGAACAAAAAGAGAATTTACATTAATTGACTCTCCTCAACAAGACAAATGCTTTGTACCAGTTTATATGAAATTGTTCTCATGGAGATAGAAAATGTTGTTTGAATTACAAATAATTTTTTATTTGGTCAAGTGATAAAATGTAGATGTGAACCATTACCCTATATATATATATATATATATATATATATATATATATATATATATATATATATATATATATATATATATATATATATATATAGGGTAACACACACACACCAAATAACCGCCACCCACCAATCGTGGCTTAGCAACCATAGCTATACGCAGGAGCTGTATCAAGCTATCGAGCGAGGGAAACAGGCCACAGCGTTGTGCATATGGATTGTGCAAATCTGACAACCGGTATCCTAAAAGTTTAGACGGGATGGTGGAATGTTTTTTCTTTTTAAATCCTAAAACCCAAGGGGAGAAATGCCAGCGTGGATCAAGCTCTAAGGAGCGCTAAAGTAGAGGAGTTAAGTTGGTTTAGTTTCTGACCCAGTCATAGACGGCAATAACTCAAACACCTCTTACCCTAAACAGATTTAAACTGTGCTTCCCACAAAAAAAAAAAAAAAAAAATGAAGCAGGTTATGTTTCCCAGCTATCTTCTTCAGTTTTCACTTGATATTATGAGCACTGCTCCATTTAAGCCCTCGCCATAGTAGTCTTACTAAAAGCAGTCAATATTCCATCTGATTCAAGCTACGAATATTTGAAATTACATAGAAACAGAACTAAACAGAAATGTGATCACAATCTGAGCACTTGCGATCAATATACGTTACCCACAGCTGTTTTTCAGTCATTTATAACCCTCATGTCCTGGTCAGAGCTACAAATCACTGATGTTTTTGTCCGTCTTTAGGAGATTTAGTCACTGGTGATGATGTTGTAGCAGGTTAGTGACTGCTTTTATTTTTGGTGTCGGATCAATATTTGCTGGTAGGGAAAATCTATTTGTTCACGTCTACTATTTATACTTTGATTTGCATTTCAATTTATTTTTTTTCTTCCACTTAACTGCTAATTAAAATAAAAACTGGATAAAGAGCACACAAACATACTGACAGATATAGTTAATGTACATTGTTATGCGTCAATGATGCTAATATTTGTCACAAATACATTAATTTCCTCTTTCTGGCTGTTCTTTTTGTGAAGGAATTATGTAAAAGCACTGTCCATGCGTGTTTCCTGGTCAGTTAGTAATATATATATATATATATATATATATATATATATATATATATATATATATAGTTCTTTGCACAACATTAATCTATTAGGCTTTTTGGCTAAAAAAAGAGAAATCATGGTTTAAATTGTTATTATTAGATTATTTTTAAATTTCACCTATCCTGCTTTGCATGAGCTAATCTGTTGAATGGTCAGCGTATAAGGCAGATAGGCTAACCTAGCTTCAATTTTAATTCAGTTATTTTCTGAATTAAAAGATTCAATTGTCCACTAGCATAAGAATGCGTTTTTAAATGTTTAAAACATCTTGATTGTTGTTTATTTTCTGATGGTGTTGACAATAAGTGATGGCATGTGGCATTTTTTCTTTTCTTTTTTTTTTAAGGTCAGGGTAGTTGTATCAAAGTCTAGCTCAGTAGCTTAGCATATCCAAGATGAAATAATAAAATTTCTACAAATGTCCTGAGTCACACAGTGGAGAAAAGAAAAGAAAAGAAAAAAAAAGAAAGATTCGTAATGAGAAAAAAAAAATTATGGTCTCATCCTATATTGCATAGTTAACATAATAACCTAGCTTCTAAGGTTAAGCTCTTTAAATTGCACTTTAAGCTGAATACTAGTATCTTGAAAAATAATATTAAGACATTATATACTGTCATCACCCAAAGACAAAGGAAATTAGTTATTAGAAATTGGCTATTAAAACTACTATGTTTTAAAAATCTGTTGATGAGTTTAATTGGGTTTAGGTCAGGGGAGTTTGCAGGCCATATTAAGCACTTGAATAACATTGTTTTTAAACCGGGTATTAGTACTTTTGGTGGTGTGGGCAGGTGCCAAGTCCTATTACTATCTCAAGGTGCTGTGAGGGAGCCGTAGGTGTAGACATGGAGGCGGAATGAATCCAAATGCTAGAGGTTTATTAAGCACCAGCATACATTACACAAAGGCAGAATCGTAATCATAAATCAGGCAAAGTCAAGCAAACAAAGAGGCAGTCTGAAAAAGCAAACAAGCCCAACGAGTCCAAAATCCAAAAAGCAGTAGTCAAAAAGGTCATAATACAATGGCAAACACAACAGTAGGAAAGCGCTTGGTAAGGCAGTGAAACTGGCAATACTTTGCAAAGAACAGACATAAATAGTGTGCTTATATATGGTGGCTACAAGGAAGTACCACCAAGGAAGTACCCAGTCAATATTCTGGAGAATATTTTCATGTTCTCCTCGCGTTCGCTTGGGTTTCCTCCAGGTGCTCTGGTTTCCCCCACAGTACAAAGACACGCGGTACAGGTGAATTAGGTAAGCTAAATTGTCCGTAGTGTGTGTGTGTGTGTGTGTGTGTGTGTGTGAATGAGTTTAATGGATGTTTCCCAGAGATGGGCTGCAGCTGAAAGGGCTTCCGTTACGTAAAACGCGCTGGATAAGTTGGCAGTACATTCTGCTGTGGCGACCCTGAATTAATAAAGGAACTAAGCTGAAAAAAATGAATGAATGAATTTTTGTTATTATTGATCATTAATATTCATAAACTGAGCTAATTTAGCTACACATACTATGAGAGCCTTCCTGGCTGTATGAATAAAATATGCTGTTTCCAACAAGGCAACCCAGGGTGAAACATAATTGGCTAAACTGGCATTGCGTGGGTGAAAAGAACCAAAACAAAGACAGTCGTTGCGGCTTGTAACTTGCATGTTCAAAGCAGAATATCTGACTTTAGCATTGTTTTTCGACAACAAGAATGCTCACTTACCATGTGTCTTCAATATCTGCAAACATATTATGGTAGTTTCATGCTTTAGAAGAGTCAAAAACGTACATACAACATCTTTAAAATAAATAAAACAAAAGCAAATTAAATGTTTACCATTTTTCACACACGGGTGACTACCTAAGGTTACCTATTCCTGATTTACATTGCAGATTTTCTATATTCTTGCTATCTAGCAACCCATCGAAACTCTGTAATTCTGTCCGCATCTCTTTTCATATGAAGGCCAAGCGCTTGTGTTGATGTCATGTGAAAAGGCCTTTTACAGTCGATGACACCACAGATCCCTACCGAGTGATTTTCTTACACGACTTCTCTTCATTGCATAGCTACGTCAATAACATTGATCCAGTCACCTCAAATATAGCACAGACGCAGGTCTAACAACACAAGCGCATCATGCTCATGTATCATAAAAAAATGGCTGTGTGAGCATACAAGCCCATTAAGTATGTGCAGTAATTCTGTGGTTTCTGCATGATCGGTATTTGCTTGAGAAACAGATGTGTGCTCAGCCACCAGGAGCAGAATTTGGAAGCGAGTGCTTTTGGAAAGCCCTCAAAAAACACTACAAACAGATTAACAGGAACATAAAAATCACTCAAACACATCCAGAGGGATCATACTGCAAAACAAATAGAGATTGGCAGCCCATTGACCAAAATCCACACTCGCTGGACCATTTGAATCTGACTGTGAAATAGATTGTGGAAATTCTGACTGCTTTTAGTATAAAACCACCTATAATACTGTATGTTCACTGTTTCTGAGTAGAAGCAATACTACTACTACTACTATAATAATAGATAATAACAGATAATAATCCATGTGTCTATGTGTGTTTTTTAAATGCAAATGATCTGCTGCCCACATTTGAGAAGAAGGTGGTGCCTTATAACTCTTGTTCAGAAACTCTCAAGATGAATTTTTCTGCAGTTTCTATATAAACATGCTCTCACCAGCCACTTTATTAGGTACACCATACTAGTATACAGTTAAACCTGCTTGTGCCTTCAGAACTGCCTTAATCCTTCACGGCATAGATCCAACAAGCTACTGAAAATAATCGTCAGAAGATTGGTATATATTGACATGATAGCATCATGCAGTTGCTGCAAATTTGTTGGCTACAGATCCATGATGCGAATCTCGCGTTCCACCACATCTTCAAAGGTGCTCTATTGGATTGAGATCTAGTGACTGTGGAGACCAATTGAGTCCATCCGAATGTTGCAGCAGAAATCAAGACTCAAGCAACATTTTTCAAATCTTCTATTGTCCAATTTTAGTGAGCCTCAACTGACCCACCCTTCTCCTTCCCTAAACCCAACCAATTTTATTGATTGACCCGCTAACCCACTTACTCCCCTAAACCCAACCAGCTGTTTACACAAGCCGTCCAGATAAAGAAAAGCCCTCATCTGATTTTTACCACGTTTTCGGATTTTACCACATTCTCACCCTCTTGTTTTCTCTGTTCCATCTTATTTTTTGGATTTTGTTTTTGTCTTACCTGATTTCTGGAACCACTCTTCCCTGGACTCGTCATCGTCGTGGTCAACTCCTCTCTGCGTCTCAAGTCCGCTGACGTATACGACGAGCTAATGGGACAAACTGGTAACAGCAGGGAAGCCCTCCACACAAAGGTAAGCGGTCAGCTCGTAAGTTCGAAAAAGAACGGCATCATACCGCCCCGTAGCGTTCATTTAAATAAATGAAATACGGCCATTCGTACCTCCAGCTACATAATTTGTGGTCTTCAGAAATGTTCATGAGACTACGTTTTCAGAATGAGCATCTATTGTGCACTTCAATGGTAGTGACAGCAAGATGAAACTTTTCTGCTGCAAATAAGGAATATTACATCATCTAATTTAACTTATCATTCGTTTGAAAGCCAAAATATTGGACTGTAAAAATAGATTTCCTGACTTTACTTATTTTTTATAATTACCCACATTTAATTATTTAAGGCAGGGGTGTCAAACTCAATTCCTGGAGGGACGAAGCCTTGCACAGTTTAGTTCCAACCCTGATCCAACACACTTACCTGTAGGTTTCAAACAAGCCTAAAGGACTCAATTAGTTTGATCAGGTGTGTTTAATTAGGGTTGGAACTAAACTGTGCAGAGCTGCGGCCCTTTTGGAACTGAGTTTGAAACCTGTGATTTAAGGCAATGGGTTTTCTTAATCTTTTAAGTAAAGTCAACTTAACAGTTCAAAGTTACATGTTTACTCACTTTTTTAAGTAAAGTCAGATACTGTTTAATTGAAGTGTGTTTTTACAACTTAGTGTAACTTTCGGTTTTGGCACAAGATAGTCAATCATTGCTTAATTCTTACAACATCAGATACAAACAGTTGAAGGGGGGAAACCATAAAAAAAAAAAAAAAAACTTTATTATTAATGTATAACATTAGGTGACAATGATGGCATGCTAACAGAAAGGTATAGCATTGGAAAACAAAAGAGAGCATTATGGTTGCCACGGTTTCTGCAGTTGCTTTTATTCCTCTGTGGTTGGCTAGTTAATGGAACAATACTGAATAATTGCAAAAATTGCAAAAAAAAAAAATAAATTGCAAAAAAAAAAAAAAGAAATGATAAACACTTAAAGGTACAATAGGTGTTTGTCTTCAGAATCAACTATTATTTTGCTGGTTAAAAACCTCTTCACATCCTGATAGCAATTAATTAATGAAGCAGTCCAAAATGTATTGAAGTGTATTTTTATTATTATTTTTTTTTGTGTTGTGGAAGCTGTAGGGCTAAGAAAAGTTTGTCCGATAAAAAGATTTAGTCCGGACATTACATACCTACCCTTTCCTTACACTGCAAGTAGACTATATTTAGGGTTAATGTAGGTGTAGTAGACATCCATAAAACACAACAGGTTACTGTAAGGTTGGATTTAATGCTAGGGTAGGTGTAAACATTAATAAAACACCACAGGCTACTATGAGGTTGAGATTAGGGCTGGGGTAGGTGTAGATGTTCATAAAACAAAACAGGTCACTATGAGTTTGGGTTTGGGGTAGGTGTAGATGGTCATAAAGCACAACAGGTTACTATGAGGTTGGGTTTAGGTGTAGATGTTCATAAAACACTACACTAATACAATACAACAGGTTACTGTGAGGTTGGGTTTAGGGTTAGGGCAGGTGTAGACATTTATAAAAGTGCAACAGGTTACTAAGAGGTTGGGTTTAGGGTAGGTGTAGATCAAGGGTGCTCAATCCTGTTCCTGGAGATCTACCCTCCTGCAGATTTCAGTTGCTACCCATATCAAACACACCTGAACTAATTAATTATGACCTGAACTCCACTTGATAATTACAGGCAGGTGTGTTTGATATGGGTAGCAACTGAAATCTGCTTGAAGGTAGATCTCCAGGAACATGACTGAGCACCCCTGGTGTAGATGCGAATAAAACACAACAGGTTACTATGAGGTTGGGTTAAGGATTGAGGTTGATGTAGACGTTAATAAAATACAACAGTTTACTGTGAGGTTGGGTTTAGGGTTGAGGTTGGTGTTGCAGTTAATAAAATACAACAGGTTACTGTGAGGTTGGGTTTAGGGTTGAGGTTGTAGTTAATAAAATACAACAGTTTACTGTGAGGTTGGGTTAAGGGTTGAGGTTGTAGTTAATAAAATACAACAGTTTACTGTGAGGTTGGGTTAAGGGTTGGGGCAAATGTAGATATTATTAAAACGCAACAGGTTACTATAAGGTTGGGTTCAGGGTTGGGATAGACATTTATAAAACACAATAAGTTGGACTATGTGTCATTTACACAACATTTAAAAAAAATAAAATAAAATAAAAAAATCTTCAGGAGGTTTGTATGCAGCCCACTTGAAGCTCAAGTACCACCCACTTGAAGCTGACCAGCCCATTTGGAGCTGGCTCCAACCTCCGTTTATACCCTTCTTCACCTACCTGCTTGTGAAAATATGCATACCTCTGATCACTCTGTTCAAGCAGAAAGATCTAGATCATTGGCATATTTACAGACGCTTTTCAGACAGAATTGTAAAATCAACAACCTACCTTCTTTTTAAAGTTGCGAGTGGTACTTACTAACTGTACTATTTTCTTTTGTGAATGTTGTATTTTAGTGATGTTGTCTAGTGCACATTCAAGAGGCCTGGCTTTAGATTGTTATTTGCAGGGTTTGAGCAAAGTAAGCATTTTTTTAAAGATCTCCTAATGCACCCTTAACACTTAAAAGGTTAGGTTAGAACATCACTTAATTGTTAGCTGTCTATTCAGAATTGTACAAACACTCATTCAAAACTATTCAGCTGCAATTCAAGGTAAACACAAGGTTCTTGCTTGCTCTTGGAGATGAACCCATGACCTAGTAGCACTCCAAGTAAATGAATTAAGATGAAGCAAGAGTTGGTCTTAGAATACTAAGAAGTTTAAAAGGAAAGCATGAGGGTCCTGTTCCTGTGCAACATGCTGATGTGGAGGGAATTGGGTGATCTGGTCCAGGTTATTAGTTAGGCTCTGTTAGACCATGTAATAGTCTCACAGCGCAACAGGGACGCGCTGTTCCAGGGCCACACTCATCCCTGTATGACACCAAGATATGGATGATACTCCACACAACATAACAGCCTCTAACACACACTTACACACCTAATCTACAAACAGGCATCTGCGCCTGTGTGTCTGTGAGTGTGAGAGTCGCCTATACTGCAGCATGTTTGCATATGTGCTGAACAGGCTGTTTTTGCCCTCAGAAGCAACTGTATTTTCCTCTCTGCCTCCCCTGTGCCTTCTCTCTTCCATTTCATTTCTTTATTCCTCTCCTTCTCCTCATCTCGCTCACACTCGGGTCTGGTCAATGAAAACAGAGTGGTGTCAAAAGGCACATAATATGGAGAAGAAAAACAGAGGTTGTTGACTATTGCGAGTCTTAGACTAGGCCTGATCTTCTACTAAAGGATGTATATGGAGAAGGGTATTTGATACCAGCCTGTACAATAAGTAGGTATACATTCTTATTGTTTACATTGACATTTAGGAAATAATATTCATTCATTAATTTTCTTGTCGGCTTAGTCCCTTTATTAATCCGGGGTCGCCACAGCAAAATGAACCACCAAATTATCCAGCAAGTTTTTACGCAGCGGATGCCCTTCCAGCCGCAACCCATCTCTGGAAACATCCACACGCACACATTTACACACAAACACACTATGGACAATTTAGCCTACCCAATTCACCTGTACCACATGTCTTTGGACTGTGGAAGAAACTGGAGCAACTTACGCGAAGGCAGGGAGAACATGCAAACTCCTTACAGAAACACCAACTGAGCTGAGGTTCGAAACTAGCCACCCAGTGACCTTCTTGCTGTGAGGTGACTACCTACTAACTACTGCACCACTGCCTCTCTCAGGAAATAATATATGCAATACATTCATATTGTGCATTTATCAGTGTGCCAAATATATTAACCAACCTTGGGTTGGCCTGCCCTACCCCCGTTGCAAATCTGCTCGCAAAAAATACACACTTAGATCTCGTTTACACTAATATGTCTTAGTTTTTAAATAGCATTTTAGATCCACATTGAGTCTGGCATTTCATCTAGCATTTCTAAGCAGCCTTCCTTCCATACTATCGCTTAAAATGCACATCACGTGACCACGTGCACACACACACACAGGCACAGACACAGTCAGACACACACATATTGTCATGCACTCGAGACAGCCGGTCCAGGCAGTCAGCGGGTCAGTAGACTGGTTCAATCTTTTGCTTTCTTGCTTGTACTTGGTAATTTTAGTGAAAACCTCAAAAACTGCTGGCTGGTTGCTGTTGGTTGTGCACCTTTTTTTAACCAACCCAGATAGTAGACGCCTATATAACGACACCGATTACTCTGCCTATTCACGAGTCCCCTGGAAAAAGTGATTGACGTGGTAATTACATATGTAACTTATCTTTATTCAGTTATGATTTGGTTATGGGTAAAACAGTTAAAATGGTGGGCTATAAATGATTAATTTGTTTTGAATTAATTAATTATCCATAATCACAAGGTTTCATATTAGACATCGTACAATGCCAAATTGCTCGACATCGCTCTACCCTATAACAAAATGTGCAAATTTGATCCTTAAGTAAAATATTTGATTATATTTAGTGGCCTTAACTAATACACTACCGGATGTCAATCCCAGTTGTAAGAGTAACATATAATAACTTGACTTCTAGTTGATCATTTAGAAAAGTGGCAGAAGGTAGATTTTTCCCATGAAGCATCAGTTAAACTGCATCCCAACCACCACACATACTGCGGAAGACCTATTGGAACCAGTATGGACCCAATATTCTCACAGAAATCAGTCAATTTGTTGAAGATAAAATCATGGTTTGAGGTTATATTTAGTATGGGGGCCTGCAAGAGATCTGCAGAGTGGATGGCAACATCTTCAACCTGAGGTATCAAGACATTTGTTCTGCTCATTACATTACAAACCACATCAGAGTGCAAATTCTTCAGCAGTAGAGCGCTTATCTATTTTATACTTCAGCATCCACATCAAAGTTCCTGAGAGCAAAGACGGTCAAAGTGCTCCAGGACTGGCCACCGATTGATTTAATACCTGCATGCAATTACATTTGTAATTACATCTTTAATTAAACTCTTGACCATCACTTATAACTTAACCTACCACCAAACCTGTTCCTAAACCTACCCGTATCCCACCTTAAGAGCACCAGATGTGTTCTGCAATAAATTGTGAGTACAGAAAGCACATTGTAGTTATTTTATGATGCAAGTGCATAACAGTTAAGGCCACTTAATATAAAGTGGCACCATATTTTCTCAATGCATTAAGCCAGGTTGAGCATATGGCCAGAGTAGATTCAGAATGGCCAGAGTAGATTCAGAACTTCTGCATCTGCACATCATATAAATCATATGAAGATTAATCATATTACTCAACGTGACCTGTAAATGAATATTAAGCTATTATTGCAGTTTTACAAAATATACCTTTATGGAATTGCCTTAGGGTAACAAATCATTCAACCATAAATTATATTCGGGTGTTTTTCCTTAGGTGTATTTTCAATTCACAATTTTAGTGCAATTTGAAGGTTAATGAAAACACACCTACAGATGCATTAACATGTATGATTGTACTTTTCCACCTCCAGTGAGGTCAACATGGTACAAATGAATACAAAAAGGAAGCTAAACATAGCACTGAAGTGCAGAAATGAACAATGTTCATAAAATTTTATTTAACTGATTATGCATTTAATGAAAGAAACATCTGTCTAAAAATGTTTCATTCAAGGCCTTTTTTAAGGAGTTGATTACAGAAATAAATACTAAAATGTAATTAAGTGCAAGACTTATTTTAAATATCACTAAACCAAAATAGTACTGGGTTGAGGTTGAAAGAGCATTCGCTGCATAAAACATCTTAGATTAAGTTTCCTTTATTTTTGTCATTCAAAACATCACAATAAATAGTAATGCAGAATGAAATTTCAATACATCGGATCCAACAAGAACATAAAAAACAAACACTGTAAAAACCCAACACAATACTGTAAATAAGCTTTTGTATTTTTTATAAATATACAAAAATATATAGGGCCACACTTTATTTTGATGGTCCGTTTGTTCATTTTAAGTTACACTGCATCTACATGCAGACTAATTCTCATTAGATTATAAGTAGACTATTAGGTTGGGGTTAGTGTAAGTTGACATGTACTTGCAAAGTTTCTTATAGTTAGTTAAATGTCAACAGATATTAAGCGGACTACTAAATCCCAATAATAATAATAATAATAATAATAATAATAATAATAATAATAATAATAATAAATACACAAGCTGCTATTGCAATTTGTTATAACAGTTATGATATCAAAATGCTAGTAAAAATATTTATAGAATTATTATAACATACCTATCAATAGTTTCAAAAGTCTTATAAATGGCAGTATTAAATAAATAAATAAATAAATAAATAAATAAATAAATAAATAAATAAATAAATAAATAAATAAATAAATAAATAAATAAATAAAGAAAGAAAAAAAAAAAAGAAAAAGGAAACTGCATTGATTGCTCCTCAGGCTTTAACCTGGAATAGATGCCAGTTCATTCCGCTTTGCCAACCTCTGATAAATAAGGGACTGAGCCGAAGAAAAATGAATGAATACCAAAATAATTTGTTCAGCCATGTTTTTTTTATTTTTTTATTCATAATTAATCTCAATTTAGTTTATTTGTGCATCATCTTATGTACTGATTGACATGGAAACAAAATCTAAATATATTAAGTCACACTTTTAGATTTTCTGTTTGTTGAATTTAAGTTACATGGCAACTAATTATCATTGGATTATAGGTAGACTGTTGGGGTTAGAGTAAGTTGACATGCAAAGTTTCACATAAATGTCTGTTTAGCAACAATACAGATATTAAGCAGACAGTCTACTAATACTCAAGGGGATCAAAATAAAGTGTTACCATAAATTCTATTTGATATTAACGATCACACAAGGGTTGTTATCTATTTTCATCAATTTATTACAAACAATGTAGAAAGTGCAGTAGGAAAAGCAGGCAGGTGGTATTCATAGTAAAAATGCAGACGTCCCTGAAAAAAGTCACTTCCCTGAATCACAGTTAGTGCATTCACAGGGTATGAAGAAACCTCCTTAGGAGAAGGGAAACATCCACGGAAGAAGGCAAGCCAGGAAGAAGGTAAGCTGAACCATCTGACATCAATTCCAGCCACTGACTGTGTGAAATAGAGGCTTTATGGGGAACAGTGATTGCTCATGCAGGTGTGTCCAATTATTACTCAGGTGAAGCTGCGGTCACACTTGACTTTTCTCCCCATATACTTCCATTCATATGCACGCAAATGCGACAGACTGGAATGCGACAGACTGGAAACGCTGTGGGAACGTGATGGTGAGGGAGAATGGAGATTGGAGTAGCAGTAAAGAAACGGGTATGTGACAATAACATGGGCTGATTTGTTAATTGTTCTATTTTCAATGATTTACATAAAGTTTTATCAATTGTTTTAATTCCATCATAAATTATTAAAGATGACCTATCATGCAAAATTCCTTATTACAAATGGCCTCAAACACAGTAGTGTGGCAACAGTATGTGAACATAGTCAGCATCTAATGGTAAAAGTTAATTAATTATATTTTTTTCATAAGGAATGTATTATATTATTTTGAAAAAGGGCTAAAAGCACAATCTCATTTGAAATTAAAGCAAGAGTCACCAAAAAGACATGATCAAAGCATGAAAGGGACAGTTTCAAAAATAACTCAGAATTATTAGCCCCCCCCTGAATTATTAGCCCACCTGATTATTTTTCCCCGAATTTCTGTTTAACAAAATCATTTTTAATGAAGGTACACAAATGTTGTCATTAAAAATGCACATAAGTGTTAGACAACTCAATTTTTACAATATCTATGAAAATAAATATTACTTGAAAGGCTAAGGGATGTTATTAATCATTTTCATATTAAAACATGGATTATCATTTAAAAGTATATGTTTAAAGAAACTCATAAACATTATTGATTAATTTCTAAAATACAAAACAACTGGTAAAACAAAACTATAGGTATTGTTAACTAAACATTTAAGGCATTTTTAATAAACATTTGGTATGCATTTTCTAATAAATACGTTTTCATTATTGATATCCGCACCTTTTGCCGTTTGCTTTTTACTACGCACATGAGCTGGCAGAAGTCCTGCACATGCAAAGTGTTCATGCAGACATTTTAGTATTGTAAAACTAATCAAATATTGTGCATATCTCTTCACAATACTTTAGCAAATGAACGTTTAAGTGATTACAAAGGTATTGTGTGAAATTGGAGAAAAAAAAAAAACAGTTTTATATTGTACATGGGAGAATGCATTACTGTAACATTTTTTTATGAAAAGTGTTGAGAAATGTTTAGCAAAAAAATTATCTTTTGATTTATGTTAGTGTTTTTTATTATTTTTATTGTAAATGGAAAGGGTGCTTTTAAACAAAAAAAATAAACTTTAACACGTTGTTTAATAAATGTATTTGATGTTTTATATTTATTAATAAAATTGACACATTTTTGATAAAGCAAAATGCCTTTAAATAGTTCTTGAAGGAACATATTTGACACTGTTAGGGTACACAAGTCTTGTCACTGTAGCGGTAACTTCATGGATCAGATTTGTACCTTTGATGAAGGTACAATATTGTATCTGCAGGTTTGAAAAACTAAAGGTACATTTTGCTTTCCTATCGGTACAAATCCTGTCTTTAAAGGTACAAACTGCAATGGTACAAATTTGTTTCTTTGTCTTAAGGTACAATTCTGTTCCATAAAAAGGTACTGCCTCAGTGACAAGGGTTTGCACCTTCTTTGGTACCATTTTTTTCCAAGAATGTAGGGACATCAAAGACTTATTTTACGTCATTTAAAAATGCACATAGTGGGTCCCTTTTAAATTCTCTTTCTAACTGAAATCATTAATTAAAATAGTCATACACTTGCATCCTCTTACATGACAACATGCTTCACTTTGCAATTTGGCAACACATTTTTATTATTTGTTTTTTAGAGAATGCATGTTCATGGCAGCTGGTCAGAAACATTGGAAACATTACATTATTATGACATGATTCATTGCTCTAAAGTTTATTGAATTATCCTTGCAATAATAAATCATACCAATTTATTACCCCAAACTAAATTAATGTTAATAGTTTAATTACTTAATTAACTGAGTTAATTTATATCTTGATTCAGGCCACAATAGAGGTGCTGGTGACTAAAGAATGAAACTGAATGTGCTGTAGAAACATTCTATGACCAGTTCTGTTCACTAACACTAATGTTATCATTTGTAATCACTGTCAAATGAGGCTTTTCTTTTTTCAGTTGACTGTGAGCAGAAATTGCCTCAATTGCGATGTGCTGTCACTGCAGTTTTTAATCACTTTAGTGCATAATTTAACACTTTCTTTAAAGAAAAAAAAGCTTCAGATAATACAAGAAAAAAATGCAGTCTTGCAATTCATCCTAGCCAACATTAGAATAAAACCCATTAATTTGCAACAACTTTGAGCACATTTTATAATAAAGTCACAGTATTTGAGCTTCTCTGTGTAAGCAATAAGCAATGGGCCAGAGCTTAGCAAAGGGTCAATTACGCCAAGCTCAAAATGACCCATAACCAGTCACATAGACTGTCACGAAGAGCTCAAGACAGAAGGAAATATAAAATCACAGCGGCCCACTTAATCAAGTGCAATTACGGCAGAAAATTGCTCCTCTCCATTATAGGAGATTGGTGTTGGAGTAAAAATAGGAAGATTAGGCTTATTAGGATGAACCAGGGCCAGAAAGGGGGGGGGGGTCTGTGCCCAAGAAGACCTCCGCCAGAAACCAGCCAGCGTGGCCTCACCGTGAACGTTCTGTACTTGAGACAAGTGGAGAATCTTCCAGTGACTCATGCCAGAAGAGCTGCTCAAGTACAGCTCTTTAGAACTGTTGACCACTGACTAGACATGCAGATACAATCGATTAAAATATTAGGGTTCTTGGTTTGTAACAATGGCAGTTTCACACTATGCCATCCGAACCGTGCCCAGGCACATTTCCAGAATCGTTTGAGAAGTGTGAGTGCTCTAAATCAGGCTCAGGAATTGTTCACTTGTCCAGCCTTGGCCAGGTTGGAAGAGAGAACGGTTCACTTGGGCTTTGGCGCGGTATGCTTGAGTGTGAGTGCAAAACGTGCCTGAACCAGATGTAGCAGACTTTCTAAAACCCGCTGAAAACCAAAAAGCATCGCCCAACAATATGTAGAAAATAATAACCCCCCTCTTTGGGGGATCATAACTGGTTTAAAAGTGAAGAACGGGGCTGGCAGGCACGTCGTTACAAAAACGCCAAATTTTACACTACCCGCCTTTTGCCTTTTTGTAAAAATGGCTTGTCAAATCAGTAAAAAATATGAAGTTTCAGTCAGAATTGGCTTGCCATATTTTGAGAAAAATAATGTTTAAAAATGATTTATTGGAAAACTATAAGTCTGACAAACCTAAAACGATATACCATCAAAATCTAATCCAGAACACAGCTTTCGGGCAAATTTGGGGCTTGTGTGTGTATATATTTAAAAACAATAAGTCCGAGTGGCATGAAGAGATATAGCAACAATTTTGAATGCAAAAGGCACATTTTGTCCAAATTTGGGCCTTGCAGCATGAACGGCCTAGGAGGAGATTTGTTTTCGAGGACAAAGTAGTATAAAAGTATGTTGGCTTTCTTAAGCCAAAATAAATAACAAACAAACCTAAAAAACTCCACAATGATTTTATCAAAAATGTAATAAAAAATAAATAAAATGTGTGAAACTGATAACAGCAATCAAATTTATTGTCTTGCCCTCACACTGCATTTCAAATGCCTTGCATAAGCGGTAAATAGTGCTTTGAAATTTGATGCAACAATGATCTAATACAAATGCAAATACATGTAAATGTACATTCATTCATTCATTAATTTTCTTTTCAGCTTAGTCTCTTTATTAATCTGGGGTCACCACAGTGGAATGAACCACCAAAACACTATATATATATATATATATATATATATATATATATATATATATATATATATATATATATATATATATATATATATATATATATATATTTTTTTTTTAACATATAATACATTTTAAAAATATATACATATATATTCGTTTTTAAATATTTTCCAAATTAGGTTTAACAGAGCAAGGAAAATTTTACAGTAAGTCTGATAATATTTTTTTCTTCTGGAAAAAGTGTTCTTTTTTTTCCATTTCGGCTAGAATAAAAGCAGTGTTTCATTTAAAAAATAAATAAATAAATTAATTAAAAAATTAAAGGGCACCTTCGGTGAAAAATCTACTTTTAAAGCTGTTTGTACAGACATGTATGTAGGTATAGTGTATAGACTGTCATATTGGGGTGATACAAACACACTCAGTGCTTTTTTTTTTATTTAACAACATAAAAATAGTGGACCTATTGGAGTGGTTTTCAGACCGACCGCAACTTGACAGGAGTGCGGTCTCCCCATACACCAATATTGATTGACAGGTGTCATAGTAGTAACCGTAGTTACTAGTAACGCATTACTACGCATTACAGTATATCGCATATAATCATATCAACAAGACAGTATGTGCGCAAAGCAACCGGGAATAAAAGGTCTATTCAGATCGCTAGGATCTTCAATCATCATCAAACTTGATCAGGAGTGAATTTTACAGGTTTAAAATTTTTTAAAACAATGGATGTGTGTAATGAATTACAGCGATTTACTTCAGATTTACTTCATCAGCACAACCGGTTGGTGGACATTAAATCAGGGTTATTTTGTACATAAACATAACAGATCTCCATACAGCAGTGGAGATTAACCTGTGTCCTGTCACATATGTGTGCAAAAACAGTGCAAAGATAAATGCACGCCCTTTCTCTCTGTGTGTGTATGTGTGTGTGATTGTGTCTGCGCTATATGTTTGTGTCTCTACGCTGTGTGTGACTCATGGTTGCAAACTTGCGACTACACAAAAAAAATGCATCAAATACAGTTCTAACTGTAGTATTTTTCACAAACGTTATGTGAGATTTGCTTCCTGAGGCAGCTGAGGGCGGCAATTGAGGCATTTTGCTGACAGGCATGTGGGATCGGTGGGCGGGGATGACTAGCCTTAAAGGCGCAGTACAAAAAAACACCAACCAGGTTTTAGCAGCTATAATACAGACACTTCAGACAGCTATAATAAATAATCTGATGGGTGTTTTGAGCTAAAACTTTACAGACACATTTTGGGGACACAAAAGACCTTTATTAATTCTGGAAAAAGGGGTAACCTAGGTGCCCTTTAAGGTCAAAATTATTAGCACCTTTAAGCTATTTGTTTTTTTCTACAAAACAAACCATTGTTATACAATTACTTGCCTAATTACCTTATCCTGCCTAGTAACTTAATTAACTAAGCCTTTAAATGTCACATAGAAGTATCTTGAAAAAATATCTAGTAAAATATTATTTACTGTAATCATGGCAAAGATAAAATAAATCAGAAATGACAGATAACATATTAAAACTATTATGCTTGTAAATGTGTTGAAAAAAAAAAAAACTTCTTTCCATTAAACAGAAATTAGGAAAAAAATAAACAAGGTAGCTAATAATTCTAACTTCAACTGTATACATGAATATTAAAAACTTTTTTTTTATAGAAGGATAAAAAAGGGTTTACGATTATTATGACAGTTAATTGAGTCACAACAGTCTTGTGAAAAAGGGTCCATTGTGTTTCAGAAACCAGTAAAGAGCTGCAGGTGTAGGTTTCAGTATGTTTCAGTTACAGGTTTGAAAAACAAAAAGGCAGGAACCCTATAAGCTCACATAAAGAACACACATAAAACTGCACAAATAAATCTGTAACCATGTGTATTTTCACTCCGCATCAGAAACATGAACATGTTGCATCTTTAATAATGTTTTAGGCTTAGCTTTTATGTAAGCTATTTCATCAGTTAGATAACAAAAAAGTCTGGTTTCACTCATGAATGCTGTTGTTATCCAAGGCTCTTAGTATATAGAATATTTAAGCCAAAGCAGAAAAGCGCTACAAAGAAAAAAAAAAAATAACAAACTAACACTTACTTTAGATCCATGAAAATGTCTTTTCCATACTGCACACAATCTCACAGACTCAAGCATCTTTCAGGTAAGCAGTGAGTGCTGTCATGAATAATTAAGCAAAGCTCATTCTCATAGGATAAGGGCAGGCAGTTTCATGAATATTTACAGTATGATCCAAATATACATCACAATGTATACTTGTACTGCTTCATTGTACAGCATGTGGTTTCATGAGCAGATTTCGAAACAGCGAGATAAAAATAGCACAAAAAAACTACTTTTTTCCCATTATTGTCTTTTATGATGTGCAAATAAGAAAAAAAAATGAGAAAAAAGTTTTGTTTTTCATGAGCTAGATAGATAGAACGACGGTAGGTGGATGGATGGATGGATGGATGGATAGATCAGCTCATTTAAACCTGAGCAGAAGACGCCATGAAGGAATCAGATCATCTGTGTGTGACTCAAAAAAACATCCGATCAGTGTCCTGACTACGTGCAGATCCAAAAGTATGACCTTATGTTTGAATATGAAAGCATTTACAATTAATAAAATGATTAATGCACATAATGAAAATATAGATGGATAGATGAGCCATGGGTATGTCACTGCTTTTGTGGGCTACACCAGGATGGAGTGGGCTAAATTGATCTTGGCCTGCAATTTTGCAAGTGAGAGCATATTACATGATGGTAAAAGCATTCTTGGACTCACCACTGAGGATGGTTGATGGCTGACAGTGAACATCTGTGTGGTAAGGGTGTATTTTAGCTTGTACCTGTAATGATACAAAGATATCATGGATCGGCACGTACCTCAGTTTTGGTTTCAATAAGAAACAAATCCCCAGTGCTTGCTTTTTTTTTTATAAACATCAGCTACAAAACTGAAAAAAATTTTGACATGGAGGTAAAAAAATAGAAGAATGAAAAATAGAATGTATATTATGTCTTTAAAAAAAAAATAGGAGATGTGTGTTAAACTTTTTAGGACAATAAAAGCATGTGTATTAATTAATGTTTATTAATTAATCACGATTAATCACATAAAAAAATACTAAAACTTGTAATTTTGTCTATTCAAATGTTAAACTAACGTAAATGCAGGGCAAACAAACTATTTAAATTAAAAATATAATTGTTTATTAAAATTTTTGTTTAACTTATAACACATATTTCTTCATGTAAACAACATACCCACAATAATCCATCAAGATTCTTGCTTGACCACCATATTTATTACAGAAATAAAAACACAGGCATGTTAATTGTTAATGCCATTTGAATTTCAAAACAATCAATGCCAATAATAAAAAAAAGTGTATATATATATATATATATCCAAGTTGGATTCTAAGTGGACTGCAAAAAAAACCCAAAATACAGGCATTGCAGATATGGAAAATGGAAAATTACAATAATATTAAGGTATTAAATACAAACAATTGCACTCACTGAAAAGTTGTATAGCTGTCAGTTGCGAACATTAATCATAAAGTAGAAACAATTTTGCTTAGTCCTACTTTACATTCATCAGTTGCTAAAACAGTCCAGTCTGTTGACATTATCATGGGGACAATGTGGATCTTTTCTTTTGAATGATTTGAGCTGTCTCACAGGCAGGATCACTGAATCAGCATATGGATTTCAGTGCCTAATTTTGTTGCCACTGGTGCTGCGACAAGGACATAGGAATCATTAAAGGCACACACAGGTACGCGTTTTGTCACACCAATGACTAGTTCTTACAGGGATTTTGGTCACAACATCTCTAAATATTTAAACTACTTTGAGGGATAGCCTACGAATGGCGAAATCGTTGATGTTTAGGCATTTGTTTTTGATGCTAAAGGAAATGCGCACACACACACACACACACACACACACACACACACACACACACACACACACACACACACAAACACATGTTTGTTTTTGTAAGAGTGAAGACATTACATAGGTTTCCATTCATTTTTTACTGTCCAAATCGTATATTGTATAGCCCTCATACCACCCCACCCCTAAACCCAACCATCACAGGAGACTGTGTGTAGCTTTACTCTCTGATTAAACTCATCCTGTTGGATTTATAAGCATTTTGAGAAATGAGGACGTCACCTATGTCCTCATATTTCACTTCCTTTTTGTAATACCTGAGTCATACCCATGTCATTATACAGATTTGTGTCCTGATATGTCACAAAAACAGTTACACACACACACACACACACACACACACAAACACCCACAGCACAGCACAGCCGGAGCAACTCCCTTCAGATTCAACATGCACGTTCATCAAATTTGGTTAAACTAAGCGCTCTTAAGTATAGCTGTATTTCACAAGGATTCTAACACATCAACGCGAAGCAGACACTTTACAAAAGTTGCGTTTAAAGGGGAAACATGACAGAATGCGATGCCTGATCTCACGAGGAAACAGCTTTGACAGTTTGCGAAATTATAAGTTTCACTGAGTACATTTACATGGACACCAATACTCCACTTTAATATGATAAGGATAATACTCTTATTAAGAGTCTACCATGTAAACAGCGATTACTGATTACCCTAAAGGACCACCGAGTCACCAAATGCAGATATTTTTCTTTCCGTTTGGCATGTGGTATCAAATGCATTAAAACAAAAGTCGAAAGATTAAAAATGAAACATACGAAATTAGATCGCTGGAGAAAATGCTGGACAGCCTGGTGATGCAACATTGTTTTATACTGAAGTCAACTGAGTCAGATTTGTTGGCTGTCTTGCTCGCACAAGCTTTTTCAACTTAAACTTTCTATAGGATTGAAATCAGGGCTTTGTGATGGCCACTCCAAAACATTCACTCTCTTGTCCTTATACTTACCTAAAAGACAAAAAAGTTACCTAACTTACCTAAAAGACAAAAAGTTTAGTCACATTAACATCTGACTTTATTTAAATGGATATGTACCTTTTTACACAGTGTATCAAACTTCTGGTACTACTGTATTTCTTATTGGTGGGACATTCATGGCCATAGGTGCCAGTGCGTCAGGCATCAGAGATGACTGTGCATGACATTTTGTGTTTGCCCAGGTTGCTTGGTCGGCCCTTGACACCCATTTCTAGCTCCTCAATCTGTATTACAAATGGTGGATGAGAAAGAAAAAACATTCTACATCTTTGGAACCCAAGATATTCCAAAGAAAAACCCCCACCTTTTCTCAAACACGCACACATGCACAAACACACACACACTGGACCCACAAATCTCAAAATTCAACCCAAAGTAAATATTTTGTTTTTGTAAACTCTTTTACTTTCTTCCTGACTTTCTCTTTGATTTATATATATATATATATATATATATATATATATATATATATATATATATATATTGTAAACATAACGGTTGTTTGTTCTGATTATTTGTAATCAGATTTGTTTATCTGATTATTTGTTATTATCAACGCGTTGCTGGTCATGTCTTGTTGATGTAAGATGTATTCAGTTTGATCGAAATATTCATATTGATTATAACGAGGGCGAGCTGTCACCACACACACACACCAGAGCCGGAGTGGGACTCTTTTTCAGCCCTGGAGTTTCAAGCCTCAGACCGGCCCACCTCAGTTCATCACTGACTATATTAAAATAAGGTTATTTCCAATTCAGTTTCTAATTACACTATCACGTCTTTTTTTTTTTTTTTTTGAGAAAACAGCTCTTTTAGAACTTCAAATGTTCAACAACCCTTACAGTATTATGTCTTAACAAAAAAAAAAAAAAAAATGTTACTCAGACAAGGACCGAACCCAGGTTGGCCACGTCATAATCTAACGTACTACCCACTGTACCAGAACAGCTGTACGTTGAATGGTGACTTATCTAGTTATATCATCAGCACGAGGCTACGAGAAAATAGATAAAAAGAGCAGAGCTGCGGTAAAATAATGAATAAGAAGGCTGTGGTCAAGTAAATAAATAAATTATTTTTAAAAAGTGTAACTGCTGAGAGCAACAGATTCTGGAACTAGGGACACCGGCCCTCGCGGCCAAAAAACGGACCGGCCCACCGGGAATTCTCCCGGTCCTCCCGATTAGCCAATCTGGGCCTGACACACACACACACACAAACACACACTGTAGCACGAGGGAGAGGCGAGAGGTGAATCCAGTCAAAGGGGCTCTTAACTAGCCGCTCATTCTGTCTTTATATTCTGCTCTGTGTTTGTCATAAAGTCAGCTCAATTCAGGTTTTGTATCAAAATCGGACTCTGATGGCAACTCTGCCTCTACAGTTGAGTAAAACTCTCAGTGGTTTATCATAAACTTTTTATCTATCATTTTCCCGCGATTGACGGCAAGAATGAGCGCAGAAGCGTCTGTCTGACAAGCAGCAGCTACATGTGATATGTCAAAACGCCAAATAGGAGGAATCTGTGCCGCATTTTCTAAACGTACTAAAACGTAAGTTGCGTCCCAAATCGCATACTTATGCACTATTCTACGCCATTTTGTAGTATAAATAGTGTAAAGCCTAGTTCACACTACAGGATTTTAAACATCAGCAGATCGCTGTGCTGTTCACACTACGCAACACTCCGTGAACGATCCACAAGAGGGGGGTCACACACTACATGATCTGACAACATCTCATTCCCCATCAGCTCATTCAAGCTACCAAACTACAGCCAATGAAAATTTGAGGGAGGAGTCGTCAGAAAATAGCTGAACACTATTGGCTGCTTGTGTGCTGATTACATCACTGACAGCTTTTCAAGCTTTGGAGAAAGCATTTAAAAACACCGTCAAATCAGCTGATTTATGAGCGGATTAATCACTCATCTGCAAGGTTTGAGTGGATAGATACACAGAGTTTTTAATTTTTGTAATTTTATAACTCTTTGAAATAAAACTAACATATTTATAACACCCTACCGTTTTCTAACTATCAGTGTATTTCTTTCTGACATTGTTATATTTTTATTACAAAACAGTAAAGAACTGAGCATTTCTGCCTTAAATTACCATATTGGTCAAAATGACTGCATGCATGTCTGATACTTTTCGCTGTGACTTTAAATATTTGTGCATTTTCTTGCCTGGCAACTTCCTGCTAACATAAACAAAACTTTCTGATGGCAAAAACATCAATTTACTTCAGATATCTTTCAAAACAGCATATTCTGTGCTGTGAAATAGCTCCTGTTTGAAAGTGAAAATGAAAGCCAAGACCTTTAAGTGTTTTAGTATCTTAACTACATATTTATAGGCTTTATTACCAAAAAATATTATATTTTTAGGGTAATGGTGTCATTAAATATGATGCCAGACATTCAAAGCTTAATTTTAATATTTCAATAATAGCTATGAATGTAAATATGTTGTGACAGTATGGCGTTTCATATGAGAACGATCAGAATGAGCAGTATGGTAATTCTAATAGTTACAGAATTCTAGTTCCACTGTTAATATAGCTTACTCTCATGTCTGTGCTAACGCAAAATGAAGCGAGTGCACTGATGCCCATTCTGACCAATCACAGATGTTTCTGCTGAGCTCCTGAACACACAGGCATTCAGCTCATGCTGATATGCTCTCTCATTGGCTGCAGCTCGTCACTACATCTGACCACACGTGGGGTTGAGTCGGCCGACTGCTCTGGAATATTTAGCATGCTGAATGTTGGATTTCCGTCTGCGAGGTGTCGGCGACGCGTCAGCAAGCCTCGTTGATGCGTTGGTCAGTAGTTCACACATAAAGAGCGGCGAGCACCGAGCACCCGCAGATTTCTTCCCGATCACAGCCCGATCTGTCGGCGAGCTCGTTAACTTCCAAATCGGGCTCAAATCAGGCTTAAAATCCTCTAGTGTGAACTAGGCATAAGTAGTGTGTTCACACTGAAAACTCTAAAAATAATAAGTGCACTTTAATTACCCGGATGATGCACTCATTCAGCCGCTAAAATGAAGTGTGTAATGATGGACACTTCACGCACTCAACGACCGCAGGTTTGCTTACGTAGCGGAAGGGGCGGAGCGATCGGACGCACATGTTGAATAACTTTATTTATTTTGGATGGTGAAAGCAAAATTCTCCTACGAGAGTGATTATAGCGCCTCCCGATGGTAAATGTGGCAATACTCACGGCAGGTATTATTTGATAACTCGGTCGTTTATTTCACTGATTTGGCGACCGTCAAACGTCATCAGGGAAACGGTTTAAATTTCCGCTTAGTAAAAAAACATTAGTGTGCCATTTGGGACAACACTACATACATGTACTATCCTGTTGAGTGTGTAAGTGCATAAGTACATAGTGCATGAGTGCATAGTGTGCCATTTGGGACGCAGCTGTAGTCTACTATCTGTATTTAGCTGTTGGCTTGTACAGTGGCTCTAAACTGTCAAAACACCTCTGATAAAGGCTTTTTCAGACATGACATAATTTTTGTACACATATTTGTACATGTGTACATCCCTGTAACATGTTTTATTCATGACCATTTGAGCTGGTTTCAGTCCTTAGCTCTTTCATTTTCATCTTATTTAAATATATATTTATCTTACTTGTTAATTAAATACCATTTTGTTATTTAAACTATTAATTTTATGCAACAATCATCTTGCATGTTACAGTTTTTCTCAGTG
The DNA here is from genome assembly GCF_052040795.2 of Danio rerio. NCBI lineage: Eukaryota > Metazoa > Chordata > Actinopteri > Cypriniformes > Danionidae > Danio > Danio rerio. The sequence goes on along the minus strand of NC_141023.1, from coordinate 49,927,468 downwards.
GCTTTGGTGCATTTCTCACAACACTATTTACATTTGCACAACAGTTAATGCATTTATCAAAACAATTAGTCATTTGTGCACATCCTAGTAGCAGTTTCTCATTCCTTTTGTCAAATTGCAAATGCTTTTGGACATGCATCAATTGCTTTCATACAACTCTCTGCTGTTTATAACATTATCATCTGCTTATGTCATGTCAGTCAAAATGAACTAAACTTGTAAATGCTGAATAGTCATTCCATATAAAACTAATAGTCCTCATTTCATTACTTGAGTCATTACATACAACAATTTTGAACTAGTTGTCAAAATCTTGCAAGCTAATTTTATTTAAAAAAAAAAAAAAAATCTTTATTTTACTGAAAATGTCTTCAGTTTCATGAATGATTTACAGACCTGTGTATGTATGTTGGTTCAGTTCCAATATGTACTGCAATATTGTGTACAGTTGTGCACAGCTCTACCTAAAGGGAGTGTATGTTTGTTGTAAACAAGGGTGTATTTATTCTTCTGCACAATGCTGTGAAAAAATTCAAATTGTAAAGAGCAAATGCAGAAAAATTGTGAAACTCATATTCAGTGTCTTGTACTCAGATAACTCACTAAATGCAGTAATGTCTAACTATACTGTAGTTTTCAACTGGCTGTGCTAATAGTATATAGTACTATCTTTAGATTTTTTTTTTAGGAAGTTTCACCAAAATCTGACGTTTTTGGATTAAAAAAATGTACAGAGTAAACTGTCATGATGAAAACATGACTAAGCCATTTCACTATCTTGTTCATAACCAGTGGTGTCAGGACTTTTCATTTTCATGATACCGACACTTTGATTGACATGAATACTTGCTTTTGAGGAATGAACTATCAATTTTTAGCATGTGACGCGATTTTGCAGGTTATCAGCTATAGGTTTTGCAGTTTGTACTAATTGTTTTGAGAAATGCATTAACTGTTGTGCAAAAATGCACTGGTGTTGTGAGAAACGCACCAAAGCGACTGAGAAAAACTAATTTGCTATGAAGAAAAGGAAATATTTTTTGCATGCTGACTTAAGTGAAATCGTGAATATAGGTCTATAATCACCTTGCATTTTTGAAGTTATTGCTTTTTTGCTTTGTGTATAGGCTATTCAGTTCATAAGAGCAGTTCAATCTTTTATGAAGTTTGCTGTATAAAAATTTAACAATTTAAAATATTTATGATTATCGGCCTATACATATCGGCTATCGGCCTCCAAGTCTGAGGAATTATCGGTTATCGGTATCGGCCAAAAAATCTCCCTAATATATATATGCCCTTTTTAAGACACTAGACAAACTAAAATTGCATGAATTGTTTTATGTATTTCTAAAAATGACATGTCTCGTATCATTCTGTTCTTTGCACAATCCTACAGCTCATAATATAGGAGGCATGATCATACCTTGTAGGGCTTACATTCTCTAATGCTCTTAATTTCCCTTTCATCTCTTCAGGGTGGATCCTCATTATGCATATGAATGACCCAGAGACAAGGGAAAATCTCCTACTTTGCCATGAAACCCTTGGTCAGTCTAAAGAATATGGGTTCTCAGCAGGAATGTCTCTGCAGAAGGTCTCCACAGAAGTGCCCCTAATGGGGCAGAGTGCGTTTCTGTACCCACGTGACTCACCCGAGTGCTTTTTTATTTATAGTTTTTTATTTCCCGGCAAATTAAACTCAGTTTAAAGTTTGTCTCCCGTTACCTCCAATCTGCGTCGCAAACTTCACGCCAACAAAGGACTTCTCAAAAGATGTCATCTTTTAAGCATCCGAGAAACCCGCACAACGAGAGACAAACAGGTATTTAGTCGTACGTTAAAGCTGTGCCCCTTTCAAAAGGGTGTTTTAATAGTCTTGCTGGTACATAATAGTTGTGTGGAACTGAGTGAGAGCTGCCATTCTTTTATCTAAACTCTATTTCCTTTCTTTCTTTTCTATGTTTTTGTTGTTATGTTTTGTACATTTGTTTTTTATATGTTAGACTAGTCAATAAATCACGCTATAACCACGTTGGATTGTTTTTGTTTTGCCTCACAGAAAAGGTCAATTTAACGATAAAGCCTCATTATAAGCTTTACTAAAACAAGTTAATTAAAACTTCTAAACTATTCATCTACTTCACAAGTAGTTATAATTCCCTTTATAAATAAATATATAATTACAGAGTCCGCTCAGACGAACAGGCGAAGTCATTGTTATATTTATTTTGTTAAATCTATAAGTTAATTCTATGTATTCATAATTATTAATAACTTGTTATATCGCTACAATACACTTAAAAGACATTTAGGAACTGAAGACAGTAAAGTGTTTCAGGTGTAATTTTGTGCCATACGTTTTTCAAACAAGTCTTAAAGTGGACAACAGTAAAAAGTTAGTAACAAGTTAGCTTTGCCAAAGGCACTGACACAGCCCCATAGCATGACAGAACCTGGCTTTTGGACTCTGCTGGAAACAGTCCGAATGATCCTTTTCTTCTTCGATCTGGAGCATCTATTTCTCCCCAAAAAATACCTAAAAATACTGATTTATCTGACTACAGTTCACGTTTCCACTGTGTGATGGTCCATCCCAGAGAAGTTGACAGCACTTCTAAACACTGTTAACATAGGGCATGTTTTTGGGCCATTAGTTTTAACTGGCATTTGTAGATGCAACTACGTATTGTGGTACCTAACAAAGGTTTCTCAAAGTAGTCCTAAGCCCATGTGGTGATATCACATATAGATGAAAGAGGATTCTTGATGCAGTGCTGCCTGAGGAATCGGGGATCATGGTTGTTCAGCTCTTGTCCTTAACGTACTGAAACTCTTCGAGATTCTTTGAATCTTTTAATGAAGTTATGCACTGTTGAAGATGAAATATCCACGTCTTCCTATCTTTCTCTGAGGAACATTGCTTTTAAACATTTAAATAAGTTTCTCACATTTTTGTTGGCAAACTGGCAATCCTCAGCTCATCTCTGCTCCTAAAGAACTAGACCTTTCATGGATGCTGCTTTTGTGCGTAATTATAATTACAATCACCTGTTCACATCACCTGTTTCAAATCACATCATTATTAAAATAAATTGACCTGATTGCTAGCTCTAAACTGCTTCTGTCACAACTTTTTTGGAACGTGTTGGAGGTCTGAATGACAGGAAGGGATGTTCGTTTAAAAAAGGAAATAATGTTTTCCAGAGAAAACATTAAATATTTTGTGTTCATTTTGTCTTCAATAAAATACAAGTCAAAGTAAATTTAGAAATCACAATTTTCTGCTTTTTTCTCATTCTAATGTGCAAATATTTTATCGTTTTTATATGTTAGCAAGTGCTTGACTGTTTTCCGTCACCATTAGTCACATTTTGTGTCTTTTGCAGTGGCTAGTACAATTTTTCCATTCAACATTCATAAATTTTAGCTCCAAAGCAGAGCCCAATCAGAAAACTCATAGGTGGGGAAAGCGTTGCTTTTTTCAGTAGTTGTTTTATTTGACAGCAACATGGCAGAGGTGGCACTTTATTAAAACATTCCTGAGAACTGTGTCTCGCACGTTTAGATTTAAAGACACATTCTGTGTAAATGACTCCTATTTTGTTAAACTGCTGCGGGTATTTTTTTGACTAACTCCATTGATTGGCACCTCTGGAATTGGGCTGTATTTGTGTTGTCAGATACATGAACCTTGACTATATACATCTATATATAGTACATATACACTTCTTTCACTTGAACACACTACACACTTCCCCTACGGCATACAAACAACCCTTGGGCCCATTTGACTGTGCCATAAAACAGCATTGTTTAAAGAGAGCAAATAGATCAAGTGAATGAATAAACAGGACCCCCGTCTGTGTGTTTTATGTGGCGTCCTTTTTCGATTTGTTTTTGCCTACATGAAGCACTGGCTGGAGGTCTCAGAGCCATGGCCAAAAGCTCCCCTGCATGGGTGTGGAAGAGCTCCGGGCTTCATTTAACACACACGCTACATGCTGAGCACCCCTGTCTCTGGCAGTGGTGTATATCTGTCAAATTTGGAGAAGAAAGGACGTGAGAGAGACAGAGAGCGAGAGATAAAGATACAAAATATGTATATAAAAAACTCTCTAAGAGAAATAATAAGAGTTTTTTTTTTTATAAAGAGGTTACCATAGGACATGTTTATAACAGTGAAAGTTAACCAAAAAGGGGCAATATTCTTTTAATTTACTTTGCTTACAAATATTCATTTAGCAGACACCTTTATCCAAAGTGACTTAGAAGTGAGCATTTTAAATAATCAGAGATTTGTAAAATATAAGTGCTAATGCTACATTTACTAATTATATATATATATATATATATATATATATATATATATATATATATATATATATATATATATATATATATATAAAGTCAGAATTATTAGTTCCCCTTTTATTTATTTATTTTTTTTATATTTCCCAAATGATGTTTACCTGAGCAGCAAAGGTATTTTCACAGTACATCTGATAATATTTTTTCATCTGAAAAAAAAAATCATATTTGTTTTGTTTTGGCTAGAATAAAAGCAGTTGTTATTTTTTTAAAAGCCATTTTAAGGTCAAAACTATTAGCCCCTTTAAGCTTATTATTTTTTTCAATAGTCTACAGAACAAACATCATTATGCATTAACTCGCCTAATTACCATAACCTACCTAGTTACCCTCATTAACCTAGTTAAGCCTTTAAATGTCATTTTAAGTTGTATAGAAGTGGCTTGAAAAATATCTAGTAAAATATTATTCACTGTCATCATGGCAAAGATAGAATAAATAAACTATTAGAAATGAGTTATTAAAACTATCATGTTTCGAAATGTTGATATCTTTATTATTATGGATGCGTTAATACAGACCTGAGCACCGAACTCGCTCAGGAAGTCCCAGAAGTCATTGTGACAGAATAAAGGAGGTAGGACACGTAGCATTTCATATAGATTTATTCTAAATATCTTTATTATAAAGTACAGTGGTATAACTTATTCATGTCCGAGGTTTCCCTAAATGAGACGATGAATATGAACATCAACATGACAAACTTAATAGAAGAATAAACACAGTTTAGGTTGTTTATTTGTTGATATTTATATAAAAATATTTTATTTGTATTGTGCAACTTATATTCATAAGGGTTTTGTGCATGTTTTATATTGAATAGGGCAATAATTTGTATTATAATTTTTATTTGGGCCCTGATATATTGTCAAAAACCCTTGATCTTTTGGAATATGTTGCACTTAAATAAAAATAGATTGTACAATTTTTTTTTTTTTTTTTTGTTATCTAAGTACTTAAAATTACCACATACATCACGTGCATTTCACTTGACACAGCATTTGTGTCTGGTAGTTGAATAGTCAGCTGTTCAGCAGTATCTGTTTCTACCGAGAGGTGGGAGTGGCACTGTTGTCACGTGGTGTTAAAAAAAATCCTGCCACTGCACTGTCATCATTCATTTATTATTTTAAGGAGCTGAAGCTAAGGAGGTAATAAGACAACTGTTTCACGAAACTGAATAGTTCTAACAACTGATGAAGCTTAATATTTGTTTCCACAGTATAAAATGTGTATAGCTTTAGTGAAATAAAATAACTGTAATCAATAAAATGTGCGTCATATCAATGTAAATACATGTGAATTAGTCGGAAAAACATAAATTGAACTAGCTTTGTACATATGATATAGATATCTACACATATTTAACTTTGGGGCTAAGCCCCTTTTCCCTTTCCATCCTAGCAACGCCCCCCTGCCTTGCAGTTGAAGTTTTTTGAATCTCTAATTGTTAAAATGTAAGTTGTATGTTTAGAATAAAAAAAAATAATAATAATTCTAAATATAATATAAATATTTCTAATAATAAAAAAAAACAAGAAAATTAAGAACATTAAAAGTTAAGTTCACCCAAAAAAAAATTATAATAATAAAATTACCATTATGTTCTTTTAATACCCTTCATTCACCTTCAGAACACAAAAAGAGATCTTTCACCCAGAGAGAAATTATCCTGAGACATTCAAAGGAATCAAAACACTGTCAAAACAGCTCATGTGACTTCAATCCTTAGACTGTAATCATACAAACTCCAGGGACACATTTTTGTACCAAAAAAAAAACTTTGCTCATGACTTAAGCCCTGTTCACACTATTAGATTTCAGCCACTATTCTGTCATCCAAGACAAATTTAAGAAATTCTAAAGGATTCCTAAAATTCTAGGCTAAAATTGGTAACCTTTGATCGTTGGTTTGACATGTTCACACGTAGCCGCTTAGTGCCCATTGCGATCAGATTTTTTGTCCGATGAAGTTCTGGCTGTGTCAGATTTCAGATATTTTCCTGCTGTTTGACAACATCTGTGATAAGCGTCAATCCAGACCAATAGGAGATCTGAATTTGAGACGCAATCCATGCAACAATTCAAATGAATGCAGTAAAATGTTGTTTACATTACAGATTTTGTTTACGTTTGCTGTAAGGTATCATTTCAAAACACCTAATAGTGAAAGTGTCACGTGTGGATGACATCAAACTAAGGGGTGTTTTCTTTCATGTTCGGCGCGTCTTTATTGTCGTTCAGTCTGACTTTATGAGAGCTGAGATCTTACAGTGTGACATGGTAGCCATGTTCGTGTAGTCTGACATGCCAGTCCTTCAGGAATATAAATCGCAGTATGAGCTGGTGTATCGCCCTAACCTACCTAATCCCTAACCCCAACCTTAGAACCATCCAATTATTTATAATCTAATGGGTAGGATAAAATGTCAGGACACCGGCCTTTACATAAACAGATCCATAAACTCTCCATATCAGCAGATGGCAGCAGCATGCATTCATCATTCATACAGCGAAACCTAAACACTCGCTGCATCTCAAGTCGCATACTTGTACTACGCCCTAAAAGTATGTACTGTTTTTGTGAAGAAAGTTTACACTTTTGAGTGTGCAACTGAAGAGTATACAAGCTTTGGGACATACTATGTGAAGTTTGTTTCTAAACTAATTTCGAGAGGATCACGTGCGGTCTCGTATTGCCTAATCATTATCTTCCAATCATATGAGCCCTAAGCTACTATAAAGAACCACAGATTTCAGTCCACTTTATTTTCGTTTGGAAGAAACCCCTCTTCCTCCCCAATTCTCCTCCTTTACTATTGATCGGGCGGCAGGGCGGCCCAGTGGTTAGCACTGTGAGCCCCAGAGCAGGAACACTACCAGCCCTGGTTCCGCCTAGCTGGTAGGCGTTTCTGAAAGGAGTTTGTATATTCTCCTCGTGGCTGCATGGGTTTTCCCCGGGTTCTCCGGTTTCCTCCTACCATCTAAAGATATACATCATGCATAACAATCAAGCATTTGTTTAGCCCCCCTTCTCACGTGTTCCCTTAGCTACCGCAGCCAGGGAGTTCTGAGATCCACCGAGCTTAGGCTCCTCTCTAGCTCTGCGAACGGGGGGAAGCCCCGGGCTCGAGGATGCCTTGAGCTCGGGGCTCTCTCCTGGGACAGTATGCCAAACAAGCTTTGATGAATCATCAGCTTAGTGTGAACTCTTGAATTCCTCTTTAACAGACCGTTGTGTTGCTTAGTTATGCCCCCTGTCAATCATCCACACATGATCCATATTTGTGTTTTATTTAATGTCCTACCTTATTGGAGAAGCAGCAGCAGGTTAATCTTCCATTCACAAGTCTTTCATGCAGAGAAATCGCCTCAGGCCTTTGGGCAATTATTCATACAGACGTTCAAATGCATCTTTATATAAGTTCAGTATTGTTGTTGCAGAGGAAATATAACACAGATAATGCGATTTAAATATTTTCCAGTGGGTTCGATATTGACTAACATTAAAACATCTTTACCGAAGCCTTTCTACTTGACGGTTGGTCTTGCATGTCCATCATGTTTGTAGTTACACTTTTGACACAATATAATAGCAAACCATCCAGGAACCTCTTGCATACTCTTTTTAACACACTATGGTCTAGGACATGCTAATTCTATTTTCAAATACTATTTAGGATGGATAGTATGCGGATTGGGATGCAGCATTTATGAAATCTGAATATCTGTATTTATTTCAAAATATTATTTTGTGCTTGGTGACAATAGCATCTGTTTTTGTCCAATATGACCCAGATCAAGATTCAACACCAAAATTGTGATCGATTAATTGCTAAGCAAATACTCTCAAGTAGTCTGGAATGCAATATGGCAATGACATTATCAGTAAACATTGTTGGCCACCAAACGTTTTAATATCAACCATTTGGATCAACTATAATATACAAAAGATGCTTTTTAAGATTTAGCATACAATAAGCAACAGTTTAAATTTTGGATGTGACTAATCAAAAGTGCCATTAAACATAAAACAAGCATCTGGAGAAAATCACTGAGTATAGTTTAGCTACTCGAGGCAGTTTGGGCATCTGGTTATGATGGCTCTTGGTGGAAGTGTTTTTTGGCGCGTCCAACTGGCAAGACACCCTCAGGCGGACCTTAGACATGCTGAAGGGACCATTTCTCTTGACTGGTCTGGAAAGCCTTGGGAAACCCACAAGGAACTGGTGGAGGCTGCCAGGGAAAAGAAGCAGTGGGCGAACCAACATAGCCTGTTGCTATTGTGAAGTGGCTGTAGAAAAAGTGGATGGTTACTAATTAAGATGAATGTACATGGATTAATATTAGGCAGCACAATGGTTACCAACATTATTAATAACATAAATGCTTGATGTGCACAAAATCAGCATATTAGAATGGTTTCTGAAGGATCAAATGACATTGAAGACCATAACAGTTGCTGCTGAAAATGTAGCGTTGAGTTCACTTTGTAAAATGTATCAGTTTTATTAATAGTAATATGTTATATTTGAAGTTTTACCGTTAATTAATCAAATATTTAAGTTTATTAAGCAGAAGAGGCCTTGCCAAACCCATTTTTTTATGGAAGAGCTCCCATTTTGGTCAAAACCTTGTGTTGTGAAGACGGTAAGCGGTTATAGTAGATTGTATTCTGTGTGATGACTAAAATAAGATATACTGATTTATTTAGACATGAGACATGCACCATCCCAGCCAACAGTCCCGCTTTTCCCAGGAATCTCCCGTTTTGTCCTTTCTCCCGGAAAACTCGTGGAATTTCACCTCCTTCCCCCAGTCCAAAGGTGTTTGGTATAATATTGGGCCATACTTATTGACGATCCATGTTTTTAAGAATACTATCTAAACATTATTTTCAACCAGCCAAAGTAGCTAGTGAGAGTGTCTGTCTAACCCGCCACATGTGAAATCTACCCGCATTTGGCGGGTGTTAATGTCAAGCCCTGGTCATATTGCATAACCCTGATCATTTCTGACACGTTTTTTCTGTACAACATTCATGATGTTTCCTTGCATATGTGTTGAAACATATCTAACTATAACTTCTCCTCCATCTTGCCAACACTATAGCGTACAGACGGTCACTGGAGACAGCTTCAGTTTAAACCAAGGGGAATGCAAAATGAGAAAGGTAGATTATAATAAACTTTTTGACATTATTAAATATGACCAAATCAATGATTTTTGAAATTGCCAACACAAAAGTGAATCTGAAATGATGAGCTCTCACTCAAATGTGGCTCACACTGTAAGATTTTGGCAACAATTTTCCTATCTGAAACCAATTTTAGAAATCCTAAAAGATCAGTTTAACATTCACTGCCCGCATAATGGCCATTGTGATAAAATATTCACTCCAATAATGTCTGCCAGTGTCAAAAGATTTCAGACACTCCCTGCAGTGTGACATTTAAGATGAGCACCAAACAAAGAACCAATAGAAGCTCTGCACCTGATGACAAAATCATCATGAAAATTCAAACCATTGTTGGGAAAAGTCAAAATCAATGCTACGGATTATTTTGTGTTAGCTGTGAGGTATTATTTTAGAATAG